>NC_084602.1:42832619-42937619 GCF_033807715.1 Cololabis saira
CACACTGTCCTTTAACTTGAAGGCTATTTGCAGCAAAGCGCCGGCTCCAGCCGCATCATTTACACTTCCTTATATGTTAATGCGGACGGGAATTTATTCTAAGAAGCTTGGAAACAAAAGCAGGAGCCCCGGGGGAATATCAATGAGAGAAACATCCCCCCCTGAAAAGAGGAAACGGTTCTGAGGCCGTCGCTCCAAAAACACAACAATCCAAGGAGAAAAGAGGGAAACATTAAAATATCCATCTACGTAAGTGACGCATCAAACATTCACAGGAACAGACCAAGAAGTGAGTGAAGCCTTGATGATCCTCCTGACTGTAGGCCGATTAGTAGAACTGAAACCAGAACGTTTCAAAAGTCCCTTTTCATTCTCCAGACTAACGTTTCACAGACCAGGCGGAGACGGCTCTGCTCTTCCACTAGCCAGTTAAAAAAAAAATTTTTAATCCTGCGTGTTAATCGTGTGTTAAAATACTACTATTACACGCACACAAACACACTGACATATACACACACACACATAGCCACGCACACATAGCCAAACAGACATATACACACACACACACACACACACACACACACACACACACATAGCCACACAGACATATACACACACACACACACACACACACATAACCACACAGACATATACACATACACATCGGCCCGTTCACCTGCATGCTGCTCTGTAGTGGACTGTATGACAGAGTCTGGAAAAACAAACACTTGAGGAAGGGCACAAAGATCAGTGTGTACAGAGCCGTCGTACTCACCACCCTCCTGTACGGCTCTGAGTCGTGGGTAACCTACCGCCACCAACTACGACTCCTCGAACGTTTCCATCAGCGCTGCCTCCGCACCATCCTCAACATCCACTGGAGCGACTTCGTCACCAATGTTGAGGTCCTGGAACAGGCGGAGATCACCAGCATCGAGGCCATGCTGCTGAAATCTCAGCTACGCTGGGCAGGGCATGTCTCCAGAATGGAGGATCATCGCCTACCCAAGATGGCCTTGTATGGCGAACTCTCCACCGGCCATCGTGACAGAGGGGCACCGCAGAAACGCTACAAAGACTCTCTTGAGAAGTCCCTCGGTGCCTGCCACATTGACCACCACCAGTGGTCCACTCTCGCTGCTGACCATGCACCTGGCGCCGCACCGTCCACCAGGCCGTCACCGCTTTTGAGGAATCCCGCACAGAGAACCTGAAGGAGAAACGCCGCAGGAGGAAGAACCTGGAAGCCTCAGCAGCTGTACCGGACATGACCTTTGACTGCAGCCGCTGCGGCCCGACCTGTCTGTCCCGCATCGGGCTTGTCAGCCACGAGCGTGCCTGCAGTCGACGTGGACAGCCCCCTTCATAAAATCTTCGTTCGCGAAGCCAAGCCAAGAGATATATATATATGCCTTAGGTTCTTACCATCATGGTATTAACCATTAATATGTGCAGACAAGATAAAAAAGAAAAAAAAGAAAAAGAAATCGTGCATTAAAAAAATTGTCAGTGTTAAGAGGACGTTAAGTTAACACGTTATTAACGCGTTAGCGTTGACAGCCCTAAAATATATATATATATATATATATATATATATATATATATATATATATATATATATACACACACACATACATACATATACACACACATACCTACACATGTACATACACTCATCTCATCGTGTCGAGGTTTCCAGGTTTCCAGAGACAGGAAGTGCTTCGGCAGCGAAAGGCTCTTGTTTAGTGAACAGTTTACATGTTTTACTTGAGTCAGTGTTCGACCTCTGACCTCTGCGGTTCCTCCTGCGCGGCGTTAGCGGTAGCGGCGGCGGCGTTAGCGGGGCGGGTCGTCGCCCTCACGCCTGCTGCACTCGGAAGGACACGTGTAATATCCAGAGAGGGCAGAGGAAAAGGTTCCCCTCGGAAATATAATAACATGAAAAGGTGAGCGCGACGGCGGCGCCGGGTCTTCATCCCTCATGTATAGAAATTGGAAACGTCTGACCGGCGGGGGCTCGGCGGCGCCCGCTTATCTCCGGGGGGAAGATAGCATCGCGGAACAAGCCTGTAATGGCCACATGCTGCACTTGATAATCCCCCTCCTCTTCCCTAACCCCCGTCCGTCCGCCGGCCGGCCGGCGCTCAGAGAGCAGGAGAGCAGGAGAGCATCACTGATGCTAGTGTGACATACACAAAAGTGTAGTCACATTCTTGTTATATTATATACTTCTCTTGCACTTTGATTAGCCTTTAATGGACATTGACAATAACCTCCTGAGACCCGGGCTTTTGTTTGATGTGCATTTTTTATGTCTCCTTACTATTTGGGATCAGTAGGACCTAATTTTTGTTGAATTTTTCATCAAAATTTTGACTTTTTTCTCAAAATTTTGACTTTTTCATCAAAATTTCGACTTTTTTCTCGACTTTTTTCTCGAAATTTCGACTTTTTTCTCAACATTTCGACTTTTTTCTCAACATTTCGGTCTTTAGGGGGGTAAAAAGGCCCTCATTTCGTCGGAAGAAGGAAAAAAAAAAAACTTCCTACAGATACAATAGGGCACACGAGCTCCTAGCTGGCTCGCCAATTATTATAATATATAATATAAAAGTGACCACCAGGTTCAGGAACAACTTCTTTCCCACAGCTGTTCTCCACCAAAATAAAGGAAGGAAGGAAGGAAGGAAGGAAGGAAGGAAGGAAGGAAGAAAGAAAGAAAGAAAGAAAGAAAGAAAGAAAGAAAGAAAGAAAGAAAGAAAGAAAGAAAGAAAGAAAGAAAGAAAGAAAGAAAGAAAGAAAGAAAGAAAGAAAGAAAGAGTCTTGTTTTAAGTGTTATGAGATTAAAATGAGACATTTTAACCAGAAATAAGACATATATTCCCGGTAATATTTCTAGTTTTTCAGTGTACGGCTCTACAGCTCTACGTTGTTCCGTGTTCCAAGTTCTTCTCTCCCCTCCGAGCAGCAGCAGCTTCTTAAAATGCTGCCGGCGTTCGTCCCGGAGTCTGTTCTGAGGAATTACATCCCAGGAACGGACAAATCATCGCAGATTCTGACAACCAATAACCCAAAGAAAAGCAGAGGGGAAGAAGTAAGAAGGCAGGAGTAAAAAATAAGGTCCAAAGTCTCAGAAAAAGGAGCTTGGGCCGGGAATGGGAGGGGGAGTGTGAGTTGTCACCCTGTGATCAAATATCTGCGGCCCGGGAAGCGACCGCAGAGACGGGAGAGACCAGAGAGAGAGCTGCAACCCGGCCAAAAGAAATATAGAAAGTCCAGATTTAATTCTGATACGGAGAAATAGAATTTCAAAGCCGGATGTCTTATCGTCGGCGTGTCCCTCCGCCGGACTGATTTCCCTACCAAAGCCTGTCACCGCTATTATGTTGAACATGGAACCAATTTACTGCAGCGGCTAAACAGGGTTAGCCGCGGCGGCGCGCGGCAGCCCCGTAAACGCTTGTGGTTATCACACCCCAGAAAAATGGCATTCTGAGTGTTTCTGGGGGGGGTTGAGGGCCGGGGGGGCCGGGGGGGCCGGCCGGGGCCCCGGGGACGGTAATTGAAAAGTATCAATCAAAAACACGGCCAGGGCCGGATCAGAGGGGGGGGGGTGTTAGCCCGGGCTAAAGGTGCACTAGTGCTACACTAAAAAACTCTTAAGAAGAATATCTGTCTTATTTCTAGTTAAAATGTCTCATTTTTAGTCAAAAAATCTCAATACACTTAAAACAAGACTGACTCTTTCTCTTTCTTTCTTTCTTTCTTTCTTTCTTTCTTTCTTTCTTTCTTTCTTTCTTTCTTTCTTTCTTTCTTTCTTTCTTTCTTTCTTTCTTTCTTTCTTTCTTCACGTTCTTCCTTCCTTCCTTCTTTCCTTCCTTCCTTCCTTCCTTCCTTCCTTTCTTCCTTCCTTCCTTCCGTTTGGTGGAGAACAGGTGCAAAAACTCAAAATCTTAACAAGAATATATTTCTTATTTCTAGTTAAAATGTCTCATTTTTAGTCAAAACTAAAATCTCATTACATTTAAAACAAAAAATGTACTTGAAAAAGGTAAAAATTGTCAAATAAGTTATTTTTCTGGTAATGAATTTAAGTGTAATGAGATTTTTGGACTAAAAATGAGACATTTTAACTAGAAATAAGACAAATATTCCTGGTAAGATTTGGAGTGTTTGCAGTGTACGACCCACCAGTGTTAAAATATCTGTTTCTCCCCATTGACTTCACTTAACGAAGAGTAAATACTAAATATCTGAACTATCTGAACTAAACCATGAAAACAGAGAAAACAGCCGACCCAGAAACGAGGCCGACTTAGCGACGAGAGAAACGCTGAACTAAAGCTGAACTTTAGGCAATAACTCTGAACATACTGAGAAAAACCACCAGTGTAGAATCTAAAACCCTTCAAACTCTTAAACTATTTCATGAAATCCTAACAATCGTTAGTCGTGTCCTGGTTTTAGTTGAAGTCTCGTTACTTTATAACAAATATCAGTTTCTTATCTCATCGGATTCCTGAATTATCAACAGTTGAGGAAACAACGACCAGCAGGTCAAAACATGCAGACGGATCCAAGTGTCATTGGTTACTGTCATGATCCAATTATTATGAATGAATGAATGAATGAGTGAGTGAACGAAATAATTAATTCATTCAATGGATGAACGGACGGACGGACGAACGAACGAACGAACGAACGAACGAACGAACGAACGAACGAACGAACGAACGAACGAACGAACGAACGAACGAACGAACGAACGAACGAACGAATGAGTGAACGAAATAATTAATTCATTCAATGGATGAACGAATGAACACTGAATGAATGATGACATCACAAGGCTCAGAACTCTAATGCCATTAATTAGCATTTGTGATTAGGGGGCTCGTCCGGGACTTTCATGGAGAAATGAACGTGTGATGAAACAGTCGCAGGGAGATTTATCCTGCAGTTAGAGTTGGATGATGTTGTGGTACTTACATACACACATGCGCACGCACACGCGCGCACACGCACACGCACGCACGCACGCACACGAACATGCACGCACACACACACGTAAACACGCGCACGCACGTCCTGGACCTTCACCAGGTCCAGGACTTTGACTCGGTCGTTCCAGAACTGGATTCCTGTATTTTCATTCTGGGTTTCTGGTTTCCGTCCACTTCCTGTCCTTCTCTCTGTCGGACGTTAAGCTCCAAATAGTTTGTAAATGTTTTCATAACCAATTCCAGAACGCTGCTCTGAGACCTTTGCTGAGGTCTGAACCTGCTGGCGTTGGGTTTTTGCAGGACAGGCTGTGGCAGGGTGGAGAGGCTGACGGGCCACACCTGTGTCCCGTCAGCCTGAGTGGCTGCACCTCCTCCACCCTGCCACACAGGCGGACTGACGGAGGTTCTTTAACCGTCTGCTGGTGTTCAGATGAACGTCTGAGTTTCCTGCAGATGTGAGTCCAGCATCTCCAGCTTCATCTCCAGCTGGAGTCTTTTACATATTCACGGCATGCGCCGATGGGTGGGGGGGCACCAGGGTGGGGGGGGCACCAGGGGGGGCTCCCGGGTTCCCGCTCTGACATTGTGAGTGTCAGACTCCGATCACTTTAATCAGCGCGAGGATATGCATGATAACACGGATAAGGGACTTTAATCAAAAAAATTCGCTGGTCTGGAAACGCGACACACTCCGACGAGCACGCCTCACCCCCCCTCACCCCCTCACCCCCTTAACTCACCCCCTCAACCCCCCCTCACACCCTCACCCCCTCACCCTTCACTCCTCCACCAGCTCTCACACCCAAACCCCCTCATGTCACCGCCTGGTCGGAATATGCATGAATATGTAGCTGAGAGAGAGAGGGAGCACATTAACATTACATTACACACATACACACACATAACCACACACACACACACATACACACACACACACACACACACACACACACACATACACACACACACACACACACACACACACACACACACACACACACACACATAGCCACACACACACACACACACACACACACAGGCGCAGTTTTAATCCCGGTAAACCCACCAACACACCAGGCAGCTGAACTCCTACGAGAGCAGCAAACGCCACCGGCGACTGACGTAAGAACGAGCTGTGAAAGAATTAATTTGACTAACAACCAAAGACGGTTTTCACCGTCCAGCTCTGATCTTTGTTGTTTCACCATCAGAAATCAGATTTAGCACGAAAAACTCCACGAGATTCATGGAATCACAAGACTGAGAGGAATCCGGATCTAGACTATTCTGATCCCTCAGGGGTTTTGGTTGGTGGTGGAATCTCAGGCCCCGTTTCCACGTAGCCGGGTATTTACAAAAACAGATATTTCCCCCTCTACATTTTGAAAAATTCCATCGTTTACACAAGATTGTTTTCAAAATCTCTTCGTTTACACCAATCCGCATAAATAGGCTGTTAACGTCATGCCAGCCAATCAGAATCCTGGAAAAAACATCAACAAATGACACGTGTAACTTCCAGTTAAGGCTGATTTATGGTTCCGCGTTACACCAACGCAGAGCCTACGGCGTAGGTTACGCGGCGATTTAACGCGGGACCATAATTCAGGCTTTACTGCGAGAACGAGCTCCTAGCTGGCTCGCCAATTATTATAATATATAATATAAAAATGACCACCAGGTTCAGGAACAGCTTCTTTCCCACAGCTGTCTCCCTGCTGAACTCTGCACCAAATGGCACGAGTAACTTCCAGTTACCTCCAAGATGAACCAGAGTCTTTGGTTTGGAGTGACAGAGAAGTGGAGTTACTTTTAAGTGTGACGTTAGAATATAAAACAGGTAAAATACAAGAAAATATTGACGGTTACAAACTAATTGTAACCACAGGTGTCACTCATGACGCTGGTGACGTTTCTGTCTCATAATGTGACGTTCTGAAGAATAAATGTCCGTTTCTCTCCGTTTACAAGCAAACGTGAAGACGGAGGTTTTAAAAATCTACACTTTGGCTGGAGTTTTCAGAAATGATGGTTTTTGGAGACTTTAAGCTTCGTTTTCGTGTAAACGAACGAACAAAACGCAGGAAAACGCCTCCGTTTTTGCTCCGTGTAAACGGGGCCTCAAACCACGACTGCATTGGTGTCGGGGATCCCGGGCACTGATTGGACGACACCTGGAGTGATTCTATTGGCTGGGATGGTTCCTTAGAACAGGGGTGGCCAACTCGCGGCCCGCGAGCCGCATGCAGCTCTTTTCCTGGTGTCAGGCGGCTCTTGCGACTTTGGCCCCGTTTACACAGAGCAAAAACTGAGGTATTTTCATGCGTTTTGTTCGTTCGTTTACACGAAAACGAAGCTCAAAGTCTCCAAAAACCATCATTTCTGAAAACTCCGGCCAAAGTGTAGATTTTTAAAAACTCAGTTTTCACGTTTGCTAGATCTTTGTTGGATCTTTGTTAGATATTTGTTGGATCTTTTCTAGATCTCTGTTGGATCTATTTTAGATCTTTTCTAGATCTTTGCAGGATCTCTGTTGGATCTTTGTTGGATCTTTTTTGGATCTCTGTTGGATCCTTTTTGGATCTTTGTTGGATCTTTGTTGGATATTTTCTAGATCTTTGCAGGATCTCTGTTGGATCTTTGTTGGATCTGTGTTGGATCTTTATTGGATCTTTTTTCTAGATCTTTGTTGGATCTCTGTTGGATCTTTTCTAAATCTCTGTTGGATCTTTTTTGGATCTCTGTTGGATCTTTTTTGGATCTTTGTTGGATCTCTGTTGGATCTTTTTGGGATCTTTGTTGGATCTATTTTGGATCTTTATTGGATCTTTTCTAGATATTTGTTGGATCTTTGTTGGATCTTTATTGGATCTTTTTTCTAGATCTTTGTTGGATCTTTGTTGGATCTTTGTTGGATCTATTTTGGATCTTTTCTAGATCTCTGTTGGATCTTTTCTAGATCTTTGTTGGATCTCTGTTTGCTATTTTCTAGATCCGTTTTGGATCTTTGTTGGATTTTTTTTCTAAATCTCTGTTGGTTCTTTCCTGGATCTTTGTTGGATCTTTTCTAGATCTTTGTTTGACATTTATTTTTAAATCTGTGTTGTATCTTTGTTGGATCTTTTTAGATCTTTGTTTGATCTTTTCTAGATCTTTGTTGGATCTTTTCTAGATCTTTTCTAGATCTTTGTTGGATCTTTTTAGATCTTTGTTGGATCTGTCTTGGATCTTTTCTAGATCTTTTCTGCAGCTCCATATTAATCTGATACAGATCTGTTGGACTTGCAGGACCATGATCCTCTTGGCTCGGTCTTCAGTCACATCTATTAAGATCTGCTCGTCACTACGATAACTCAGCATGAGTCTAAGACACCAGCGCGGAGGAAGAGGAACTTTGCTTTAAGGTGTTTTATTGGTTCCTCCGGATCACAGCGGAGATTCTGACATTTACATTTTTACCATATTTGACCTGGTGTGATGGGAACACCTCGGTGAATCCGTCTCCGTGGGAGTTAAATCTGATCAAAACTGTCCCGACGCTGCGGAGCCGGGAGTGCCGTCACATTCCCGTCTGACTCCGTATTTCAGCTTCACTTATTCTTCTTCTGCTGCCGCGACGCCTGACATCCGTCCGTCTGACGCTCGTCTTTAATTAGTCCGTCTTTGAGCAGATACCTGTCTCCTCGCGTCTGTTAGACGCCACTTTCTGCTTTGTTACGTCTGCAGGAGTGACGCGCCGACAGAAGACACATTAATTTGATGTTTGAGACGCGGTGACTGCAGAACGAGAGGCCGGGCTTTGTGTTGGTGACTTTCATGTTGGAGCACGGGGAGGTTTGTGGAGCAGAGAGGCTGAAACGATCAGGAACCTTTGAACATCAGACTGGCTGACACTCTTCACCTCTGCTGTTTCTGGTCCCGGTGAGAACCTCCGGTGGTCTGGAGTGATGTCGTACCTGGATGTTCATTCACCTCCCACTCATCCTGGCTAGAGATGCACTGGATTCTGAGGGCCGATCACCGATCACAGCGTGGAATCCATAAATTCGTCAATATTATTGTCTCATGTACAACACTGGTATTGTATTATTAGCTATAAAAATTAGGAGATGAGAAAGTTTCATGAATTATCTGTTTTATTGCAGACTGAGTGCAATATTTCACTCTAGAGACTCTTAGAGACGACATGTAGCTTATTAGCTTCAGCTTCCTCTAGGGGCGGGGGGATCCCGGCACAGTACCCCAAGTGAGCACCGCGGCCAGTGGCGCGGCTCTCAAACCTGTTGACTGTGTTTGGGGGTTGATAAGAGGGGGGGCCGAGGAAGGCGTTGAGTTGAGGGAGGTGGTTATCAGTAAGTGTGTGTGAGCGGTAAGTCCGTGAACTTCACCCAGAGCTGCTCTCAGCCAATGTCCTTGATGTTATCAGACGGCTCGGTCAGTTCTGAAACAGGTCCACAGATGTTCCTGAGAGGGGAGGGCTAGTGGGGGCAGAGTCACCTTGTTTACATTCCACCAGGGAGATTGTGACCAGAGCGATCGGCCAAACCGCCCTGTCAAGGCCAGATTATAGAATCAACAATTATATTGAAAACAGACAGACTCAGTAATTTTCCGTCTGCCTTCAGTCTCTGGTTCATCTATGGCGACTCCAATCAGACGAATTTGTGATCAATTCCCGCCAAGCCGAGCTTCCAACTTCTCCAAGGTCTTCTCCATCTTACCAATGAGCTCAAAGACGCCGCCAGCCTGCGATTCTGTTCAAGAATCACATCCAGCTTACGGCTTTGCTCCCCCAACGTTAGAGTCTGAGTGTTGATCCAGAGCTTTTCCCCTCAGACACCTCCAGCAGCTCTGAAAGAGCCAGAACAGCTGTCGACGACTTACGCGTTTGTCGACACACTAGGAATTGGGAGTGGGATTTCCTAGTTGGAAAGTGGGAGAATCTTCACTACCCCCGAGTTAACATTCCAAGATGGCCGCCCCGGCTGTAAACAGGAAGTAGAAGAGAGCTCCTGTAATAATTCGTAGCCCTTCTGTCTAGTTTTGGTCATAAAAACTCCTACCATCCACTTCTGGTGCAGAGAATCCCCCTGACTCCACGGTCCCGGAGCAACGTTTGGTGTCAGGGCCGCGGATACGGGAAGAATAAAAGAGGCAAGCCAAGGAAGGGAGGACGACTTCATCCCAAACATAAACAGATGTTCACTTGAAATGAACATTTTGCTAAAAAATAAAGCAAATGTTATGTAAAATCAGATATGAGCCGTGTGTCTGGTGATTACTGCCCTCTATGAAGAGAAGAGTGAATTCAGGGTTGAAAACAGAACTATTATGTTGGCTATGTTGTAGGGCTGGGCGATATATCGAGATTTTAATATATATCGATATATTTTCAAACGCGATATGGTACGAGACAATATCGTTTATATTGATTATTAAAAAAATATATATATACAGGTATATATATATATATTTTTTTTTTAATGATTTTGATATAGCTTATTTTGTGACAAATTGACTTGAATGTTTTATTTGAGATTTGCACAAATGTTTTGTTATTTGCACAACTGTCAACCTCAGTGGAAAAGTCTGCCTGTTACTGTCTACATTGTATTAATTACAGTGTATTTTAATGTAATTGTTATGCAGGAAAGGGATATTTGTTTTATTTTATTCAAGAAGCATTTTTATTCTATATATGCAGGCAGTTTATTTTTATTTCATTTGTTTTATACATGTTGATATTGTGCAGACCTCTGTTAATAAAGGAACCTGTGTGACATTTGGCACGAGGCTTTGTACTAAAACTGACTGTTTTTTTAAGAAATGAAGCTAACAGAGATGCTAACACAGATGCTAACAGAGAAGCTAACAGAGATGCTAACAGAGATGCTAACAGAGATGCTAACAGAGATGCTATGCTATAATGCTTTGGGGGAAACCCCAATTGTGACACAGAAAAAATATGGATATATATCGAATATCAACATTCAGCTAGAAAATATCCAGATATGACTTTTGGTCCATATCGCCCAGCCCTACTATGTTGTTATGTTGGCTATGTTGTTATGTTGGCAGGCGCTAGAACAGCTTTCGTGGACGTGGCCATCTTGTTTTCCGACTTTGTAACTGGAACGCTGATAACTTGGCTGTGACGGCATTCCCAGTTCCCAGTCCCGAGTTCCGAGTTCCGAGGTAAATGGAACGCGCCATCAGACCTGCGATGTAGGAAGTAGTGATGCACCGAAATGAAAATTTGTGGCCGAAACCGAAAATAATAATAAACACTTGGCCGAATACCGAACATGGTTCTTCAGCAGTTTTTCATTCCACCTCTTGGTGAATGTTAGGTAAAAATTCTTATGGGGTTAGTTTTTGGTTGGCCAACGATTTTTGTAGTGCGCAACGTTACGGGACGGAGCGGCCAGTCTATTTCCTTATTTTACAACGCCGTTATTAATTGTTAGTTTTTTTCCCACTTATTCCACCGAACACCCAAAGTGTTTTTTTGCCATTTTCGGCCGAACAATTTCGGTTACCGAACAATCGATGCATCACTAGTAGGAAGTAATAAAGATGTCACCAGCTCTTCTGGAACCACATTCCTTGATGGGGGTCAACGAGCTGCATCTCTCTCAGACCCCCCTGAACTCCTCAGTCTGCCCCCCCCGGACTACACGGCCTGCCTCTCACCCCGGACCCATCGTCCTCCCCCCCGCCCCCCCAGCATCCGAACAGCTGAACAACAACAGGAAGCTCCAGGTGACTGACAGTCTCCCTAATTGTATCCACTCACTCATGACAATTTGATTAAAATATTATGCCAGAGTCTCTGTCCCCCCGTTTGTCCCCCCTCCCCCCCGAGTCTCACCCCCTGTTAGTCCCCCCCGAGCCTGACTGAGGACTCATTAACTTCTGCTTAATCTTTCTCACTTAGACGTTTTAACATCTGTACCAGCTTTTGTTCAGCGTTTCCCTCCGTGTTCCTCCTCCGAGTCTCAGGACCGTTTCAGGTCCGAACTCATGTCCGAACTCGCCTCCATCACGTCCAGGAACGAGACCCGAGACACCAGAGTCCAGAGAAGCTTCATCCCTGGACCGTTTCCTCGTTAGGAACCGGCTCGTTTAAATGAGTTCCTCTCAGCAACGACGAAGTTTATCTGAACAAATCTGGAATCAACCAAAAGCTCTAAACACGATCAGATCAGAGTAGATGAAGATAAACAGCAGGAATCAGCTCGTATCTGGATTCCTGTAATAAAAACCATATAAACCCGTCCAGGAACCAGAACCAGGTCTGATGTCCCTGATGAGGAACCGAGAGGTTTTAAAGGTTTTTGAAGCCGAATGTTGAATGTTTGTCTGTAAAACTGTAGAAAACCCCAGAATACAACAAATAAATGGTTCACATCTGTTCTCTTTTTCTGGCTCTATAATTAGAGTTCAATCACAGAAAAATGCAGTCGTTCCACAACTTGCTGGATATCACAGAAGCAGTTATTAGATACGAGTGGCCTGCTACCTGCTCTGCTACAGTCGTGCAGGTGCATTACAAAACTGCTTTTCTTTGATAGAAATGTTTTAATTCCTTTCAACAGAACAGTTCTGGGTTAAGCCTGGATTATGGTTCTGCGTTAAAACGACAGCGAGCCTACGCCGTAGGTTACGCCGCGACACGCAGCCTACGCCGTAGCCTGCCAATATGATTCAGGATAAGGAAACTTTCTTCGACATCCAACAACTTCAACTCCAGCCAGTGGCGAAACTACCATATATGCAGACAATGCGACCGCACGTGTCCAGGGCCCGCACGCACAGGACCTGGGGACGTTTTTTTTTTTAGGTGTGTGTGTTTACATCAATGTTATGGGCTGGTTATAAAGATATATCTAGTTTAAATAAAAATGTAAATGTATAGATGATCTCGGATGATGCCGGTGTAGTGCGCATGTGTAACCCATATTTGCGTAGAGGAAGAGTTGGCGAGTGAGGAGAGGAAAAGAGTTAAGGCTGATTTATGGTTCCGCGTTACACCAACGCAGATTACGGCGTAGGGTACGCGGCGACACGTACCCTACGCCGTCGATTTAACGCGGAACCATAAATCAGGCTTGAGAGTTGAACTGTTGTCAGGAATTAATTAATGACTTTGCCCAGCGGAAGGCCCGGAAAGTCAAACTGTAATTGTAAGTAATGACCCATTATTATTAATATTTGTTATAGTGATAGTCTATCACTAGTTTGTTTGTGTTTATGCGTGTTTATGATGTTTTTATTTGTGGTGTGCCGCCGTGCCACCAAATTTCAGTCTGTGCGCTGTGTGGGTTTATTCTCAGCTGTTGCACCGCTGGTGTTCTGTCGCACACCGGCGCACTGTGTGCGTTATGCTGTTGGTTATCTGTGCTTTTTGTTGTGTTTATGCGCTATGATTGTTTTTATGTGGTGTTCCGCCGTGTCACCAAATTGCAATGTGCTTGTGTTATTGATGTGGATTTTTTTTAAACATATCTATCTGCGCTGTGGTTGTGTTAAGGGTTAAAGCTGTCAGTAGTGCCCGTTGGTGATGCATCTGCTGTGAGATTGCGTCAATCACAGCGTGTCTGTGTTGCATTGTGATGGGCAGGGCCCGGTTTAATGATCTTGCATCGGGCCCGGTGCTGAGTTGTTTCGCCACTGACTCCAGCAAGATCCTCTCTCTCTTGGTCGCCGTTGTTCACCGCGACCGGAAAAGCCGGAAGCTAAACAAAGAATCAACTAGAGACGACGATAAACCATTCAGAAAAAGAACACACCCGTCTAGTGCTCTGGGGGGGTACTGCACCGCGGAGAAATAGAGTGTTGGAGAAGTCCGTAGGGTTTGCAACGGCGTCACGGCAACGGCGTAGGCTCTGTGTTGGTTTGACGCAAAACCATAATTAAGGCTTTAGTTTGTGTCAGATAAATCAGATAAATCACAGAACAGTTATGGAGAGTCTGAAACAAAGATGGAGCTATTGTTGGAGACAGACTGGTTGTAGTGGACTGGTTTAGGTGGGCAGGTGTACGCGGCGTGGGCGGGGTCAAGTGTCGGTGGGCGGGGTCAGGATAAGGGGGCGTGGTCAGGATAAGGGGGCGGGGCCAAGTGTAGGTGGGCGGGGTCAGGACAAGGGGGCGGGGCCAAGTGTAGGTGGGCGGGGTCAAGTGTAGGTGGGCGGGGTCAGGATAAGGGGGCGTGGCTCTGCTGCAGCCCCCCCAGAGTCCCCCCCCCCTCCTCCTGATCATCTACACCACGTTGACATTCGTAGAGTCGACTCCGGCTCTGTAATCGTTTCTCTCCCAGTTCTGCACGTCCAACCGTGAAAATGGAACCTTATCAACCCTGACCGCGTTTTAATGTACAAAATGAATTGGCAGGGGTTCAAAAGAGGGGGGGGGGGGGGGGCAGCTACAATTCAAATCAGGTGAATGATACACGGCAATTTCTGTTCCGCCAGTGATTGAGCCGCCGCTCTGAGCGTCGCATTACACCGGAGTCATTTTCCTTCCAGCCGCCGAGCATCGACCTGAGTGTTGTGTGTTTTCACTCCTGGACGCACCAACGCTAACGCCGCCGCCGCTAACGCCGCCGCCGCTAACGCCGCCGCCGCTAACGCTGCCCTCCACACCTCCACTTCCTGCTCTCAGTGAACAAATGTTTCCAGTAACCTTTAGAACCCAATACCGGCCCTGCCTCCTGGACCGGAGACTCAGGATCCACTTCAGGGTTATCTGGAGTTTTCTTGCAGAACTTTAGAATCAAGAGGCCAAAACAGTGAAAACAAACCGACCAGTTAAAGTTCCAGACTGAAACCCAAAGAAATGGTTGTGAAGTCGCCGAAGGAAATAAGGAATAAGGAGGAGAAACGTCTCCATGACGGATAAACTGTTATTCTCAGGGCCGTTTGAAGGATTTAGGGATCCCAGTAAGTTGCTTTCGTCAATGAAAATTACTAACTAAATATTGTCGTCAACGAAAGTTCGGACTAAATATCGTTTTCGACGAAAATTCTGACTAAATATTTTCAAGGAAAAGTCGGACTAAATATCATTGTCATCGAAAATCCGGACTAAATATTGTTGTCATCGAAAATCCGGACTAAATATCGTTGTCGCATTACACCGGAGTCATTTTCCTTCCAGCCGCCGAGCATCGGCCTGAGTGTTGTGTGTTTTCACTCCTGGACGCACCGACGCTAACGCCGCCGCCGCTAACGCAACCCTCCACACCTCCACTTCCTGCTCTCAGTGAACAAATGTTTCCAGTAACCTTTAGAACCCAATAACGGTCCTGCCTCCTGGACCGGAGACCGGCCGGATCCACTTCAGGTTTATCTGGAGTTTTTCTTGCAGAACTTTAGAATCAAGAGGCCGAAACAGTGAAAACAAACCGACCAGTGAAAGTTCCAGACATATGAAACGCTGGTCAGGTCACGATAACGATAAGGTGGCTCAGTTGGTAGAGCGTTCTTCCATGAACCTGAAGGTTGGTGGTTCCAACCCTAGTTCCTCCTGTGTCCACCAAAGTGTCCTTGGGCAAGACACTGAATCCCCCGGTTGCTCCCGGTCGTCAGGCCAGCGCCGTTGTGTATGGCAGCTCCGCCGACAACCGGTGTGTGAATGTGTGCGTGTGTGGGTGAATGTTTGCAGTGTAAAGCGCTTTGGGGCTGTAGGAATACAGCTGGAAAGCGCTATATAAGTGTAAGCCATTTAACATTTAACATTACTTGACTCTTATTCCTTGATTCAATGGACAAAGGACTTTAAAAAAAGAACTCTTTAAGGAAGAGAAACTTCCAAAAACTCAGAACTTTGTCAAACAAAAAACATCTCATAATAGGTCCACAAGATCTTCCCAGAGGGGGGACTGTACTGTACCGTTTAGGTCCAGCTCCTTCAGTCAGTCCTGTTTTTCAGTCAGAGCCACTCAGTTTTGGAACATCATACCAACTGATATAAGATACTGTGCTACCTACCACACCTTTACAAAAACACTCAAGACCTGGCTATTAACAAATCAAATATGTGACCAGTTCATTGTGTATTGTATTATTGTTTATACTATTATTCAATTCAATTCAATTTTATTTATATAGCGTCTAATACAACACATGTTGTCTCTAGACGCTTTCCAGAGTCAGCATTATTTTGGATTGTGTTGTAAATATTGTGTTTTACTTTTAATGCTTCTGTTTTAGGTGTAATGTTTCATAACATCTTGCCAAAAGGACTACAGTTGTGAATTAGCCAGTTGGCTAAAACTGGCGCATTTACAGTAATGTTGATTAATGTGTACTGTCCTTTTTTAAATAAACTGAAACTGAAACTGAAACTGAGAAATTGAGACTTATGTGTTCCCTTTAATTTAGTTTACTTATTGTGTGAAGCATTGCAATACAAATTATTATTTTCAAACTTAAGTTGTGTCTGTGGTTTTCATATGAATTGGACTCATTGAACCTGTGTTGACCTAGTCCATTATATGTTTTCTATTCTTAATTAATTTCAATTTAGCTAACATGATTGGCTACAAAAGCATCCTCGCCATAAGACACGACGGAAACATCCCGTACATCTCCGTTTGTCTTAAGCCCTGGGCCCCACAGCCCCCCCAGGCGACACCGCCCCCCGCCCACCCCCATGATTATTCAGGTGTCGGCACGTGTCGGCGAGCCGGCGGTGACGGACGGCGGCGAAGCCTTCGTTGTGTTGCGGCGGCTGAACTCTGACTCTGTGCAAATGAAATCAGGAACATGCAAGAGGTGCGACGCCGATCTGCAAGAGGCCCCGCGGAGCGGCGAGGTCAGGGGTCGGGGGTCAGGGGGTCGGGGGTCACGGGGCCGCGTCAAACCGGCCGCTGAACTCCACCGTTCTCTGACAACATGCTGCAGCCTGAGCAACACGAGTATCAGTGATACTGTATCAGCGCTCCGGGAGTGCTGAGCATGCTGGGAGAAGGGGGGGGGGGGGGGGGCAGAGCTACAGACGATTCCCTCCACATAAACAGATCCTGGAATCACCAACACGACACCCACACACTGACATCTATGAGATCCAGGTTTTCATGACACTACCAGGATACAACCTCCAGTTTGAAGCCATTGTGTCAGTGTAGTTCCTCTGCTGACCACCAGGTCCAGATCCATTTCCTTCTGCTGGCCAGCTAGCTTCCATCTTTTAATCCCATCTGAAATAACCTGTCAGTGATTCGGTGATTTTCAAGCTGGAATCTTTAGAAAACAACAATCGTCTCCTCTCCTTGTCTACTTCTTTCCCGGCGTAGTTTTGGCATTTCCCGTCCACAGTGCTATTAGAGCGAGTTAGAGCTGAGACCAGAACCAGCGGAGTAAAGGCTGAATTAAGGTTCTGCGTCAAACCAACGCAGAGCACACGACGCAGCCGTGACGCCGTCGTGAACCTTCAGACTTCTCCGTCTCTCCATTTCTCCGCGGTGCAGTACCCCCCGAGGCCGCTAGTTAGCGATCTTTTTCTGAATGGTTTATCCGACTTTTTCCAGTCACAGCGAATCAAAGAGATAAGGACAACTATTGTGCAAAAAAAACAAAATAAAAAAAATCACACATACACGAAGAAAAGAGGCTGAAAGTTCATGACTAATTCAAACTGGAAACCGGAAATGCGTTGCTCCCAAGCGAACCAATCACAGCCCTCTCCGTCTGCGTGTGGTCTGCGTCGCTCGACGCGTAGTTACAATTTTCGGGGAGGTGCAGGTCAGTGACGGCGCAGGTGACGGCGTGTCGTCTGCGTCGACCCAAACCACACGCCGTAGGCACGGCGCCGTTCTGACGCAGAACCATATTTTGGCCTTTACTATCTGTATCCTGAACCTGTAGCCACCGCTAAAGGGTTTTAGCTGGAAACACCAAGAATCAAGACCAGCTTCACACGGAGACCAATGAGACCAATGACCCAATGAGACCGATGACCCAATGAGACCAATGACCCCAATGACCCAATGAGACCAATGACCCCAATGACCCAATGACCCAATGAGACCAATGACCCAATGAGCCAATGAGACCAATGACCCAATGAGACCAATGACCCCAATGACCCAATGAGACCAATGACCCAATGAGACCAATGACCCAATGACCCAATGACCCAATGAGACCAATGACCCAATGACCCAATGAGACCAATGACCCAATGACCCAATGAGACCAATGAGACCAATGACCCAATGACCCAATGAGACCAATGACCCAATGACCCAATGAGACCAATGACCCAATGACCCAATGACCCAATGAGACCAATGACCCAATGAGACCGATGACCCAATGACCCAATGACCCAATGAGACCAATGACCCAATGAGACCAATGACCCAATGAGACCGATGACCCAATGACCCAATGACCCAATGAGACCAATGACCCAATGACCCAATGACCCAATGACCCAATGAGACCAATGACCCAATGACCCAATGACCCAATGAGACCGATGACCCAATGACCCAATGACCCAATGAGACCAATGACCCAATGACCCAATGAGACCAATGAGACCAATGACCCAATGACCCAATGAGACCAATGAGACCAATGACCCAATGACCCAATGAGACCAATGAGACCAATGACCCAATGAGACCAATGACCCGATGACCCAATGAGACCAATGACCCAATGACCCAATGACCCAATGACCCAATGAGACCAATGAGACCAATGACCCAATGAGACCAATGACCCAATGACCCAATGAGACCAATGACCCAATGAGACCAATGACCCAATGACCCAATGACCCAATGAGACCAATGACCCAATGAGACCGATGACCCAATGACCCAATGACCCAATGAGACCAATGACCCAATGACCCAATGAGACCAATGAGACCAATGACCCAATGACCCAATGAGACCAATGAGACCAATGACCCAATGACCCAATGAGACCAATGAGACCAATGACCCAATGAGACCAATGAGACCGATGACCCAATGACCCAATGACCCAATGAGACCAATGACCCAATGAGACCGATGACCCAATGACCCAATGACCCAATGAGACCAATGACCCAATGACCCAATGAGACCAATGAGACCAATGACCCAATGACCCAATGAGACCAATGAGACCAATGACCCAATGACCCAATGAGACCAATGAGACCAATGACCCAATGAGACCAATGACCCAATGACCCAATGACCCAATGAGACCGATGACCCAATGAGACCGATGACCCAATGACCCAATGACCCAATGAGCCAATGAGACCAATGACCCAATGAGACCAATGAGACCAATGAGACCAATGACCCAATGAGACCAATGACCCAATGAGACCAATGAGACCAATGACCCAATGAGACCAATGACCCAATGAGACCAATGACCCAATGAGACCAATGACCCAATGAGACCAATGAGACCAATGACCCAATGAGACCAATGACCCAATGAGACCAATGACCCAATGACCCAATGACCCAATGAGACCAATGACCCAATGACCCAATGACCCAATGAGACCAATGAGACCAATGACCCAATGACCCAATGAGACCAATGACCCGATGACCCAATGAGACCAATGACCCAATGACCCAATGACCCAATGACCCAATGAGACCAATGAGACCAATGACCCAATGACCCAATGAGACCAATGACCCAATGAGACCAATGACCCAATGACCCAATGAGACCAATGAGACCAATGACCCAATGACCCAATGAGACCAATGACCCGATGACCCAATGAGACCAATGACCCAATGACCCAATGACCCAATGACCCAATGACCCAATGAGACCAATGACCCAATGACCCAATGACCCAATGAGACCAATGAGACCAATGACCCAATGACCCAATGAGACCAATGACCCGATGACCCAATGAGACCAATGACCCAATGACCCAATGACCCAATGACCCAATGAGACCAATGAGACCAATGACCCAATGACCCAATGAGACCAATGACCCAATGAGACCAATGACCCAATGACCCAATGAGACCAATGACCCAATGAGACCAATGAGACCAATGACCCGATGACCCAATGAGACCAATGACCCAATGAGACCAATGACCCAATGACCCAATGACACCAATGACCCAATGAGACCAATGACCCAATGACCCAATGACCCAATGAGACCAATGACCCAATGACCCAATGACCCAATGAGACCAATGACCCAATGACCCAATGAGACCAATGACCCAATGAGACCAATGACCCAATGACCCAATGAGACCAATGACCCAATGAGACCAATGACCCAATGAGACCAATGACCCAATGAGACCAATGAGACCAATGACCCAATGAGACCAATGACCCAATGAGACCAATGACCCAATGAGACCAATGACCCAATGAGACCAATGAGACCAATGACCCAATGAGACCAATGACCCAATGAGACCAATGACCCAATGACCCAATGACCCAATGAGACCAATGACCCAATGACCCAATGACCCAATGACCCAATGAGACCAATGAGACCAATGACCCAATGACCCAATGAGACCAATGACCCGATGACCCAATGAGACCAATGACCCAATGACCCAATGACCCAATGACCCAATGAGACCAATGAGACCAATGACCCAATGACCCAATGAGACCAATGACCCAATGAGACCAATGACCCAATGAGACCAATGACCCAATGAGACCAATGACCCAATGAGACCAATGAGACCAATGACCCGATGACCCAATGAGACCAATGACCCAATGAGACCAATGACCCAATGACCCAATGACACCAATGACCCAATGAGACCAATGACCCAATGACCCAATGACCCAATGAGACCAATGACCCAATGACCCAATGACCCAATGAGACCAATGACCCAATGACCCAATGAGACCAATGACCCAATGAGACCAATGACCCAATGAGACCAATGACCCAATGAGACCAATGAGACCAATGACCCAATGACCCAATGAGACCGATGAAAAAAAGTCCAAATGTCGAGATTAATGTTGTACAATTTCGAGAAAAAAGTTGAAATGTGAGGAAACATTTCAACATTAATCTCGACATTTCGACTTTTTTCTCAACATTTCGACTTTTTTCTCGACATTTCGCCTTTTTTCTTGAAATTCTATTTCAAAATTAATCTCGACATTTCGACTTTTTTCTCGACATTTCCACTTTTTTCTCAACATTTTGACTTTTTTCTCCAAGTGCACAATGAAAAGAAATCTTCCCCTCTCAAATATGTTTTCTCCTGCACGGCCCTGATCCTCTTCCGTACCAGCCGAGCCGCATCTCTGCAGAACTTCCCGCCGAGCGGGAGGGAGGAAAAGGGGGAAGAGGAGGAAGAGGAAGAAGAAAGAGGAGGGAGAGGAAGAAGTAAGAAAAAAAAAGAAAAACTGTCAGCAGCCGATGGGCAAAATTAATATGCAAATGTATGCAAGAAATTAAAAAGCAGAATTACACAGGCAAATGAGGTAGCTACACTTGAATTGTTAGGATTATGAATAATTACTGCGAGTTTCCTGCTCCTAATATAACTTGTTTTTTTGATAAACAAAGACTTAATTATCGAGATGCGCTGGGAGAATTTTCCGCGGCTCTCATTAATCTTTGCAGGGAAAACAAGTCCCTGGGCGGCCGGGCGGTAATGAAGAGAGCGTGCCCTGAATCGGGGACGGGATGGGAGCCACGGGGGGGCCGGGGGGGGGCTGTGGGGGCCGGGGGGGGGCCGGCGCGGGGCGGGGGCCACCCTGCCACCAAGCCCCCCCCAGGGGGGGCCCTAACGCACCCGGGGGGGCCCTCACTTCCTACACCAGCTATCAAAGGGACTTATTTATGCTGGCGACGCAGCCATAAGTCCAATTTATGAGGCCTGGGGGGGGCGGGGGGGCTGAGGGGGACGGGGGGGGGGGGGGGGGGGGGCGGTGACGGGGGGGGGTGATCTCTGGAAATGCCACTTTTGTCACCGCCCCCCCTCTACTACCCCCACGCCCCCCCCCCCCGTCTCTCCTCCACTGTTTACTCTCCTCTGATTCCAACACGACACCTGAGGTGTTTAGACTCGGCGCTGCCGCCCTCTGCAGGGTGTGTGTGTGTGTGTGTGTGTGTGTGTGTGTGTGCACGTGTACGTGTGTGTGTGTGGGGGAGGATGTGTGTGTGTGATTGTGAGTGTGTATGCATGTGGGTGGGTGTGTGTACTTGTTTAGATTAGATTAGATTACATTCAACTTTATTCTCATTGCACATGTCAAACGTCCAGGGCAACAGAATGCAGTTCTAACCAGAAGAGCTTATGCAGTAGGGGTTTAACAATATATGGTGCCACGAAATTTGGCGATACAAAAACGTCACGATACGTGTCGTGGAGGTGACAACCTGTATCGCGATATTGGGTTATTAATATTAATCTATTGTGTTGACTAGTAACGACCGCGCCTCAACCCACGGACCAAAATCTTCCTCCGCTCAGAAGAAACTAGTCCCGTTTTGGTCCCGATCACGGGACTCTTGCAGGTTTTTGAGCTCTGAACTTTTACTGATGTAAGGCTGGTGTAGAGTTAAGCCTTACCTTATTAAATTAAACCTTTTTGGGGTGGTGAGTAGGATAAACACGGGGACAACTTCTGCTGAGTTCCAGTGTACTTTAATGTCCCTCAACAGTGTAGGATTTTAGAACATCAACACAGCACCTAGTGCTGTATCACTCCACCCAATCTAAAACAGACTAATCACTACAGATAAACTAGTCCCTGATTTACATCAGAATATAAAGAATATATTTATAAAATAATGAAATAACCTTAACAAAAATAAATCTCCTCTTACACTTATAAGGTGAGCATGAATCAATCTATTTTATGATGTAAAATTGTATGTATTTATTTACTTTTATTTATTTAATTTTAGTTGTTAAATTTCTGGAAAAGAAAAAAGTCAAATCATACATGAGAGAAACTATTCAGTTTGTGTCTAAATATTTGTACTTGTATAAACTGAAGATCATAATGCAAACCTGACATTTACTTTTAGTTCAGTTTGTGGAAAATGTTTGGCCTGGCTTTCTCTTTAAAACTTAAACAGTTATAAAGCATTACAAACTGTAACAATAGTGCAAACGCACAACATTGTTTTGTATTTTGTGTCTTTCAAATAAAGGACCATTTTTTCCAGTCATATGTTCCTCATGGAAGGTTGTTAAAAAATACTGCTATAATATCGTATCTTATCGTTATCGTGACCTCAATATCGTGTATCGTATCGTATCGTGAGATTAGTGTATCGTTACACCGCTATTATGCAGTGAAATAAACACATATATACACATGAGATGTAAAGTATTAACACTTATGGATCTAGTGGCTTTTCAATCTGCACCATTTATGTTTAAAGCAAAAAATCATTCCATTCGGATAAACATTCAGAAATGATTCATTTGAGGGAACGGGGTTAGAATTTAAGGGGAAACTAAACTTCAAATCTTTATTTGTGCGTACAACAAAAATAAGTTTTTGTGTCTCAGTTTGTGGAATTAAACTGTGGAATGATTTGAATTTGGAGTTAAAAGAATGTACAAACACAAAAAAATTTAAGAAGAAATATAAAGAAATGGTTTATTTGAGGTTTAAAAGTGAAGACTGTGTTTAAAGATCAGCAGCTGTTTGTGTTTATATACTTAGATATACGTGTTATATTTATATCATAGTTATATTATATTCATGATAGAGCTTACATTTGGTATTAAACAGGTTATTTTTGTAAAAATTATATATTTATTTATACAAATTAGTGTATAGTATAAAAAGTAAATACAGACATATCATTTATGTTTAGTTGTTAAAGGGGGTGGGATTAAATACGTTTATACTTCCTCCCACTCCTTTTCCAACATGTAACTGAAATATGTGTTTTCATGTGTGTTTTTTTTTCTTTATGTGTTGGAATGAACTTGGATTTGTTTTCTTATCTTTTTTTCTGTTTTTTTTTATACATGTTCGAAATAAATACAAATGAAGAACGAAAGAAAGAAAGATGTGATTATACGATTTACACAGATTTGAGTTGCAGTAAATACATGGGTGATTGAAGATAATACAGTTTTTACATGAGTGGAGGAATCTAGAGTTAAAAGGAGTTAAAATCCAGTATAAATATATTATATACAGTTGTGCATAATTATATGTAATTACGGTAACCCTTTCTTTTACAGTACAGTAATAACCAGGTAATACCATGGTAATTACACTGTAATTACCTAGTAGTACCTTGTATTTACACAGTAATTACATGGTAACTACCGGGTAATTTACCCAGTAAGTACTAGGTAATTATTAGGTATTTTCTTGTACCATGTAATTATGTGTATTTACCATGTAATTACATGTAAATACCTGGTTGTTTAAACTAAACATTACTAGGTAATTACAAAGACATTAGATGGGAACTATGAGGGAAATGACAGGTATTTACTAGGTTAATATTGGTAAATACCAGTCAATTTACCATGTAATTACTCTGAAATTACATGAATTATTTCTAAGTAAGTACCAGGTAATTACTAAGTATTTTTATGCAAACTACCAGGAAATGATAACCTACATTTGAGGTAGTTACCAGCTAATTACACTTCAATGACCATGTAGTTACCTTGTATTTACTCTACATTTCATGGATAACTACCGGGTATTTACCCATTCATTATTGACTTATGTATTATCAATGGATTGGTGCATGAACCCCGAGGGTGTAAATGACTCTATTGACCTTGTAATTAACCTGATAGTTACCATGTTTTACCTGGTAATCCAGGTACTTACCTTGTAGTTACTTGCCCAGTAATTCTATTTCCTAAGTATTTACCCAATAAGTACAGACATTTTTACCTGGTTTTACTCAGTAATTAAAGTGAAACTGGACTGTAAAAGAAAGCGTGTGTTGTTTCCATAATATTACCTGGTACTTCCTCTTTAAGTACAGAAATGATTACCTGATATTTACCCATGGGTCGGTCCATCGATTGGGTCGGTCCATCGATTGGGTCAGTACATCGATCCATCGATTGGGTCGGTCCGTCGATTGGGTCGGTCCATCGATTGGGTCGGTCCATCGATTGGGTCGGTCCATCGATTGGGTCGATTGGGTCGGTCCATCGATTGGGTCGGTCCATCGATTGGGTCGGTACATCGATTGGGTCGGTCCATCGATTGGATCGGTACATCGATTGGGTCGGTCCATCGATTGGATCGGTCCATCGATTGGGTCGGTCCATCGATTGGGTCGGTACATCGATTGGGTCGGTCCATCGATTGAGTCGGACCATCGATTGGGTCGGTCCATCGATTGGGTCATTAAATCGATTGGGTCGGTCCATCGATTGGGTCGATCGGTCCATCGATTGGGTCGGTCCATCGATTGGGTCGGTCGGTCCATCGATTGGGTCGGTCCATCGATTGGGTCGGTCCATCGATTGGGTCGGTACATCGATTGGGTCGGTACATCGATTGGGTCGGTCCATCGATTGGGCCGGTCCGTCGATTGGGTCGATCGGTCCATCGATTGGGTCGGTCCATGGATTGGGTCAGTCCATCGGTTTGGTTCGGTGTCGGCTCCGTTGGTCGGTTCATTAATTCGGTCGGTCTGTCTGTCGCTTCGTCGCTTCGATCAGTCGCCTATTCATTGTACATTGTGTTTATTTCACTGCACAAGCACTTCCTGTTAGATGCTAACTGCCCTGGACTTTAACATGTGAATGACAATAAAGTTGAATCTAATCTAATCTAATTCGGTCGGTTCGTCGATTTGGCCCGTGGATTCAGTCCAACTGTCTGTGGATCTGTCTGTCCGTCAGTTTGTCGTTGATTGGTCGGTCGGTTCACTGATTCGGTGATTACTTTACTAATCCTGTACGTTTTGACCGTATAGACACGTAATTCTTGCCGTTGTAAGAATGAGATGAACCTGCTGGATCTACTGCCCTTACTAGAGCTGGGCGATTTTGGAGAAAAATAAAATCCAGATTTTTTTCCCTGAAAACCCGATTTTCGATTTCAATTTTTTTTGGTAAAACTACAAAAGACAATGGAATAAATTGTTTCAAATATTTTATCTTTATTTTTAAAGAAGAATAGCAAACAAATGTCCCTATTGGGAATGAAGTGCAATTGAAAGATCCTGTAAATCCTCCTTGAGTTTAGTAAAGTAACAACATTTACCATGTTCTTGACCAAACAAAGACGACTAGACGAGTTCCGTCTGTAATGCAGCTGCAAAAAAGGAACATCCATTTTCAGATTTTCCTTTTTTTAACATCGTCTTGATTATTAAATCCAATTTAGATTTAAAATCGATTAATCGCACAGCCCTAGCCCTTACTGTTTTATTATTTCACCTCTTTTCTTATCATTTTATTTCATGTTATTTGTTATTTACTGTGTAATTGTGTTTGAATGACCGTGTGTTGAGTGTGCTGCAGATAAACTTGTTGTTCTCTCAGGTCCTCTTGAGCCGTGGCTGTAATTGGACCCCCCCCCCAGGGACCAATTAACCCAGAGCCACTGCAGTCGTCTACAGTCCCCCCCCCCCCTCTGAGGGAGTCATGTGACCTCCCGGCCCCCCCAGACCTCCTGTCCCCCCCCGGGACCGGAGTGTTTACTCCTCATCCAGGACACTTCACACCTCAACCTGAGTCCTGCAGCAGCTCCTGGGACTGGGACTGGGCAGGGGGGGTCGGGGGGGCCGGGGGGGTCAGGTGGGTCGTGGTGGGGGGGTTCCCTCGGCCCCTCAGTCCCAGCGTCATTAAAAGCAAATAAACGCAGGTCATTGATCTCCTGAAGCAGCAGCAGGTTCAGATCAGCAGATAAACCAGTTCATCTGGACGTTAGTGAGAGTTTAGATTCTGATACGACCCACGGGGGGGTCAGGGTGGGGGGGCAGGTGGGTAGTGGTGGGGGGGGGGGGGGGGGTTCCCTCGGCCCCAGCGTCATTAAAAGCAAATAAACGCAGGTCATTGATCTCCTGAAGCAGCAGCAGGTTCAGATCAGCAGATAAACCAGTTCATCTGGACGGAAGAGAGAGTTTAGATGCTGATACGACCGGGGGGGTCAGGGTGGGGGGGGGTTGGAGGGCAGGAGGCCACCAGGGGGGGGGGGGGGTCCACTAGGGTCCAGATCTAGACCTGCGTTGAGACCTCTATGAGGCTGATTGGGGGGGGCGTCTGGGGGGGGCGTCTGAGACCTGTATCTGGGGGGGGGGACTCCTATCAATCAATCAATCAATCAATCAATCAATGACTTTATTTGTCCCCAAGGGGGCGATTAGTTTCGTGACAGGAGAAGCACAAAATAGTAAATATACATAAAATATACATAATAAATTACAATAATAGTATAGACCTAAGCTTCACCCACTACCTTTTCCTTCCGGCATTTAAAAGAACAATAGGAGGAACAAAGGAGTGTTTATATCGGTTTGTCTTTGCAAAAGGGAGTCTAAGCAGTGTACCTGATGGTAGAAACTGAAACTGTTGATGTAAGGGATGTGAGCAATCAGACAATACGGAGTTTGCCTTCTTGATCAGCTGTTTGTTATAAAGTTCTTGTAAAGTTTGTTGAGCCGACCCGATAATTTACTGCTTAGACTGACAACCTTATTGAGCAAGTTTCTGTCTTTGACCTTCAAAGATTGAAACAACAAATGAAAGAAAAAGTGATGACAGATTCGATGAAAGAACGATAAAACATGGTCATCAGGGAAGAATCCTCCTGGAATTTGGAAGTTTTCGGACACAGAAAAGGCGCTGCTGGCTAGACCTGTATCTGGGGGGGGGGCTCCTAGACCTGTATCTGGGGGGGGGCCTCCTAGACCTGTATCTGGGGGGGGGCCCTCCTAGACCTGTATCTGGGGGGGGGACCGTCTGCTGCATCAGCCTTTAACCTTGTACATTAATGTTTAGTCGTAACAAAAGGCTGTTTCTGTAACTGGACCCCCCTGAAAGGTTCCCACATGAATTATTAGGAAGGTGTCTTGGACCTGGGGGGGGGGGGTCTGGGGTCTGGGGGGCCGGTGGTTCTCATGGGGGGGGGGGGGGGACTCTGGGGGGTTAGGGTCTCAGGGCTCTCAGGGCCGTAAACCACTCAGAAGCAGTGGAGGGTTAAGAGCTGCTGATCTGCTCTCATGTTCATCCTTTCATCGTGTAGTGTAGTGGGGGGGGGGGGGGAGGGGGGGGGTCTGGCTGGTAGACTGGCCTGAGGCAGACCCCCCCCGACCAGACCTAGGGGGTGGGGGGGTCTGAGGCACAGGGCTCCGTGTTTTAGAGTGAACGTGACCTCCCCACAGGTCTCCTCTGTGGTCTGTGGGGAGGTCACGTTCACTCTAAAACACGGAGGGCCGGTGGGGGCCTCTAGACCCCCCCAGGGCCCCCCAGGGCCCCCCAGGCATCGTCCCACACCGGGACCACAGAACAATGTAGTGGTGAAGAACATGGAGGTGGAACCGGGGGATTTTGGTCGGGACCTTGACCAAGTACTAATGTGCATAGACCGTATCAGTCCAGAGTATGTGTATGTATGTATATATATATATATATATATATATATATAAATATATATATATATATATATATATATATATATATATAATATATATATATATATATATATATATATATATATATATATATATATATATATATATATATATATATATATATAAAGTATGTATATGTGTAGGTATGTGCTTATA
Source organism: Cololabis saira (assembly GCF_033807715.1). NCBI lineage: Eukaryota > Metazoa > Chordata > Actinopteri > Beloniformes > Belonidae > Cololabis > Cololabis saira. The sequence goes on from NC_084602.1 coordinate 42,861,368, forward strand.
TAAATACTGTATGTTTGTGTAGTTATTTTGTTTATACTTGGGCAACTTCTCATATGGATTTATTTATGTATTTTGTTTCATTGTCTAAATCCTAAATGCACTAGTTTTTAAATAAATAAATAAATAATATTAATAATGGCTTGGTTTTATAACTCCTCCAAAGCACCCAGAGCTTTACAGAGATCATTATTCATTAATACGTTTGTAGCCACGGCTGAATTTTTTATATGTTGTTTGGGGGCATCCCCTGATCAGACAGACGTTAGTTTGGTGCAGATCAGACCTGTACTTTTCAATGGGCGGGGCTTTGAAACTTCACCTTTTCCAACATTCGAACGGACACCGTTGCCACAACATTTGACCAAAGCAAGTAAAACTCGACCTGTGGCCTCCATATGGGGCCTAGATTGGGCTTGCCAAGTCTCAACTCTGTGAACCCTCTGCAACGCCAACTAGCTCTGTGGAAGTCGTACAGCCACGGGACCAAAAGATCATAGACAAAGGGCCTTCTGCATTGCAACATAGTCAAAAATCAGCCTCCCAGCTCAAAGCGTTAGTGAATTATTCAAAAAACACACAAAAAGGCCCAAAAAAGGCACCACACACGGTGACCTTTGGCACTTCCGAAGGTCACACAGATCTGGAACTCGGCACAGTGGATGAGACTCACCTCCTGATACAGAGTCTAGAATTTCAGCCTCCTAGCTCAAAGCGTTAGTGAACTATGCAAAAATAGACACGAAATAGGCCTCACAGGCAAACCTATACATAACAAACCTCCTGTGCCTACTGAGCATTAATAACATGTCATAATCAAAGGATAACTAATTAAAACGGATGTCCTTAACATGAACCTATTGTATTATTGAATTATCAAGGACACTTTCGTGTGTTTGTGTTTAGAAATGTTAAAGATATTAAAAGAAAACCATAACACAATGAGGAAAATACTGTGGCGAACAAGTCGTTCCCAGAGCGTGTCTCGAACCACAGTCTCCCAGACCACAGTCAACTGCACTAACCAGTCTCCCAGACCACAGTCAACTGCACTAACCAGTCTCCCAGACCACAGTCAACTGCACTAACCAGTCTCCCAGACCACAGTCAACTGCACTAACCAGTCTCCCAGACCACAGTCAACTGCACTAACCAGTCTCCCAGACCACAGTCAACTGCACTAACCAGTCTCCCAGACCACAGTCAACTGCACTAACCACTCTCCCAGACCACAGTCAACTGCACTAACCAGTCTCCCAGACCACAGTCAACTGCACTAACCAGTCTCCCAGACCACAGTCAACTGCACTAACCAGTCTCCCAGACCACAGTCAACTGCACTAACCAGTCTCCCAGACCACAGTCAACTGCACTAACCAGTCTCCCAGACCACAGTCAACTGCACTAACCAGTCTCCCAGACCACAGTCAACTGCACTAACCAGTCTCCCAGACCACAGTCAACTGCACTAACCAGTCTCCCAGACCACAGTCAACTGCACTAACCAGTCTCCCAGACCACAGTCAACTGCACTAAACCAGTCGGCCAAATGCTGATGTGTTGCCCAGGCGGGCAAGGCCTTATCTTATCTGTGGTCGTTACACTATGTTCCAAAAAGTATTGTTTTTAATGGACAAGATCCGGCATTTTACGTTGAATTCTATTGTTCAGGTTTTAAAATTCTAGCTAAATACATAAAAAGGGAGGTGAGGTGTGAGCTTCATAACAAAACTTCTGTGCCTACTGAGCATTAATAACATGGGGTTAGCCATAGAAAGGGGCGATAATGAGGTGTGAGCTCCATAGCAAGCATTAATAACATGGGGTTAGCCATAGAAAGGGGCGATAACAGCCTCCTGCGCCTACTAGTAGGTAGAGTAGGGCCCTACTGTCCCATATCTATGGGATGATTGTTATCGTTTTGTCCTTCATTCAATGGTATGACAGCAGTCAAATCGGGGTGACGGATCCCATTGACTTTGCATGGTACAATATCTGTGGTGCTCACACGTAATTATAACATTTTCCGTGTATATACCACGGAAAATAGTGGTGTGAGGTCGTGGGCATTTCACAGATTTTTGTGAGATCAGGTTTCAGTGCTCGGGCCCTAATAAACTAAACTAAACTAAACTTCCGTTGCAGTAATCGGAGACGCAGAAGCGACTTTTCTGTTCGGCCTCGTTTGACCCAGTTTGGTGTAAAACTCACCTGCAGGTTTGATGTTTGATCGTCCGTCAGCGACAGATTCAGAGTTTCTGAGTCTCCATGTCCTTCATGTTCATGTCCTACATCTCTGTTTCTGTTTCTGACTGGGATCTGAAGGTTTTCCCAGACCAGTTTCTAAAGTCTCCACGTCCTTCATGTCCTACATCTCTGTCTCTGTTTCTGAGTTTGTGACTGGGATCTGAAGGTTTTCCCAGAATGCACCAGTGAATCTCCCGGCTGGTTCCACATTAACATGGAGGACGGAGAGATAAACACGGGGATAAACACGGAGATAAACACGACGTCACATGGCAGCGAGACGCAGGAATCAAAGCGGCCGACCGGTTTGAACTGGTTCCCGCCTGGTGAAACGGGCCCCCCGGGGGCCCCACGGAGGTTCCGGTCTGATGTGTTTCTGCGTGTTCAATACCCTTAATGAATCTCCCTCATAAACTCATCACTTATTTATTATTATTTATAACCGCTCTGGCTCTCGGGAGGAAACGTTCGGCCGCCAACAGAAGTCTGGAGGATTCTGGAGGATTCCAGCAGCCGGACTGAAGTCCACAAAGTTTTACCGTAAAAGCTGCTGCTTTCAGAAGAAATGAGCCATAAATAAAACCCGCCCTGAAGTCAGACGGCTGGAGCTTTAGCTCCGGTACTAGTACTAGTACTAGTACTAGTACTAGTACTAGTACTAGTACTAGTACTAGTACTAGTACGTAGAAGTCCAGGTACTAAGTATCTCTGAGCAGAAATGGCCAAGAACAAATAAAATATCAAGGTGCATCAGTGTCGAAGCTGAAACTGTGGAACTAAAAAAAAGTAGCTCAGTTTACAAATTAAAAAAAAAATATAAATCTTAAAATAATAGATAAATATAGAACACTAATATAAATTATCTTCATATTAAACTGTCTAAATGATGCTCCTCAATCGTGAGTGACCACATTTATTTTCTTCTCTTCTTTGTTCGTTTTCTTTGTTTTGTTCGTTCGTTTCGTTTTCTTCTTATTAGTATCTTTTTTCCTTTTCTGAAGTTCTGCCTTTTGTTAAGTTCTGCCTTTTGTTGAAAAGGATAAATAAGCCATGAGGCTTCAGCCTGTACCTTTTTGGTCAAAATAAAAAGAAATGTGTATGTATGTATGTATATGTATATGTATATATATATTATATATATATATATATATATATATATATATATATATATATATATATATATATATATATATATATATATATATATATATTATATATATATATATATATATTATATATATATATATATACATACCTGAGTGTATATGCAAACATCTTTAATGTTAAATCTTAAAATAAACTAAACTAAACAAAAAAAGTACCGAAAAGTACGTACAAGTATCTAGAAGTAGAAGAACTTAAAAGTACAGAGGAGTATGTAGAAGTACTTATAAGGTACTTATAAACTTATAAGTACTTGGCACCACGTGGACCCAACGCCTCACAGCCGACTGGAACTTTAGCTCCTGTACTAGTACCTGGAAGTACCTGGAAGTACCTGGAAGTAGAGGTGGGTGCAATTCATCGATGTGTCGATGCATCGCGATGCGTCACGTGACGATTTGGAATCGATTAATTAATTATTTTTTTTAGTTATCCTATCCAGATTCCAGACTGAATAAGCTGCTGAATCATTTCATTTTCAAGAATGCACATTTCTTATTGTTCACTGTAAATATGACAGATATGTTTACACTAAGTTCATATCTAGTTTACTTGAATGAATGAACTCATTAAATCCAGGGCTTGAGCGTTTTCAGTGTTTTCCACCAATAGAGGGCGCTCTCATGCAAGTGCAGCTTTCCCTGGTCAAAGTTAAGTAAGTCAAAGAGACAATGTTTACATAGTCATAAAATAAAAAATACATGTCACATGTTCAAAAACCTTGTGATTTACTTAATGAGTGTTGTTAGAGGAACTGAGTTCATTGATTGGATATTTATTTACAAATGTAGCCACAGATGAAGACAAAATCAATCTTGTATGGAAAAAAGCATTAAAAATCACAATAATCCAAGAATCGTGGCACCAATAATTGAATCGACAATCGTTATAATTGAAGAATGGAAGCTCCAATAATCGAAATCGAATCGAATCGTGAGGTACCCTTGTTTGCACAGCCCTAGTTAGAAGTGCTTATAAAGTGGGATGCGACTGTTACTGGACCCGAACCTGAGACCTGAACCTGGACCAGGACCTGGACCCCAGCAGATGTTCATCCTCCTCCTCTTTTTCCTCCTCCTCTTCCTCCTCCTCTTCCTCTCCTTCAGCAGTGATGGATGGACAGATGAAGGAGGAGGAGAAGAGCAGAATCCTCCAGCTCAGGTTTCCTCCTCTCCCTGCATCACCTCCAGCACCTCGCTCGCCCTGCTGCCCTCTCTCACCGCCGTGGCCCCGCCCCCTGCCCTCTGGCCCCGCCCCCTGCCCTCTGGCCCCGCCCCTGCCCTCTGGCCCCGCCCCCTCTGGTAGCAGAGGAATGTCCCCCCTCCATCTGCTCCTCTGCAGCTGAACTAACCTGATTGTTTCCCCCCCCCCCCCCCCCCCCCGTCTCCTCCGGGCAGATGTTGCAGGTTCTGATATCTGATATATTTATTCCGTCTCCGCCCCCCCCGGGGTCAGAGGTCAAGTTGGGGTTCAAGGCCCTCCAGGCCCCGCCCCGTCTCCTCTTCCCTCTCCCACGCTCAGAGACCTGTCCGTCATTCAGAGCAGAGACATATAAACGTATCCTTCCACGGAGCTGCTGATACGTCAACGTCGCCATATTGGATGTTCAAGACTGTAAACTAATACAAGTAAATGGACTTATTTTCATAAAGCACCTTTCTACAAAGAAATGTACGTTTTACGTCTCATTTATTCATTCACACACACACTAATATACTTGGAAACAGTTAGGACCAAATATAATATAATTAATTTTATCAGATGGTAAAAATAAGAACTTATTGATCACATAGGAGTAATTCATGTTGTATCAGCTATAGAGAACAAAACTATATATATATATATATATATATATATATATATATATATATATATCCCCGTCACAAAAATAAGAAACATAGAAACATATTCTCTCATCAACAAAGTATATTTAAATTTAACATATTTGAACCATTTTTCAGACAATAAAATAACTGAAAAAATCTTTAAAAGGGTTCAAATATGTTATTTTGTTACTTGAAAAATTTTAAATATGTTTATGTAAAATATGTTTTGTTGGTGAGAAAATATGTTTCTCTATGTTTCTTATTTTTGCGAGGGGGGGGGGTATTATTGAATAAATGAGACGTAAAACGTACATTTCTTTGTAGAAAGATGTTTTATGAAAATAAGTCCATTTATTGTATTAGTTTACAGTCTTGAACATCCAATATGGCGGCGACCACTCGATGCAGCGTCTACGTAAATATGTCTATGATTCAGAGGAGGAACATTCCCCTGGACCCCCGCGCTACGCTAACCCCCGCTAACCCCCGCTAACCTACGCTAACCCCAGCTAACCTACGCTAACCCCCGCTAACCCCCGCTAACCTACGCTAACCCCCGCTAACCTACGCTAACCCCCGCTAACCTACGCTAACCCACGCTAACCCCCGCTAACCTACGCTAACCTACGCTAACCCCCCGCTAACCTACGCTAACCCCCGCTAACCCCGCTAACCTACGCTAACCCCCGCTAACCTACGCTAACCCCCGCTAACCTACGCTAACCCCCGCTAACCCCGCTAACCTACGCTAACCCCCGCTAACCCCGCTAACCTACGCTAACCCCCGCTAACCTACGCTAACCCCCGCTAACCTACGCTAACCCCCGCTAACCTACGCTAACCCCCGCTAAACCCCCGCTAACCTACGCTAACCTACGCTAACCCCCGCTAACCCCGCTAACCTACGCTAACCCCCGCTAACCTACGCTAACCCCCGCTAACCTACGCTAACCCCCGCTAACCCCGCTAACCTACGCTAACCCCCGCTAACCTACGCTAACCCCCGCTAACCCCGCTAACCTACGCTAACCCCCGCTAACCCCGCTAACCTACGCTAACCCCCGCTAACCTACGCTAACCCCCGCTAACCTACGCTAACCCACTTAGCCGCGCCGAGGTGTGGGGTTGGGGGTTGGGAGCATAGACATATATACATAGACGCCGCATTGACTGACGCTTCCTATTGGGGCCGACGTCGGGAGTGGCCGCCATCTTGGATCGGTGGCGCTTTGACTCCAGTGCGTTCACTTCTATTGAGGAAGGAGGTGTATGCATAAGTAAAATAACTATAACTCACTTAATTTTCAACCGATTTTCACGCGGTTTGCTTTGTTACAAACGGCAGACATGTAGCTATGATACAGGATGCTTGATGTACGTTAAGAATGCAGGCTTTCATGCTAAAATACGTTCTGCAGGTAGTCACACTACTGGTTATGCTATTCAGGTATACACACAAATATATGTATAAATATATATATACATATATATATATATATATATACATTGTGTTGTGTATACATATATATATATATATATATATTTTGTATTGTGTATATGTATATGTATATATATATATATATATATATATATATATATATATATATATATATATATATATATATATATATTAATATATATACACACATATATTTATATACACACACACATGTATATGTATATATATATGTGTATACATATATATATATATATATATATATATATATATATATATATATATATATATATATATATATACACAATACAAAATACAGTATGGCATATTAATGAATGTATTAATATATTTTAATAACAGACAAACTTAAAAACAAAAAACATAACGGATGACAGCATACAACTGTCATAATGGAGAAGAAAAAGGAACATTTGGTGTTATAAATGAAAATTATATAATAAGGCAATCGCTATGATATATAATTTTATAATATAATAAAGTCAAAAATATATGAAATGAAGCAACATACAATAATTATATTATATTATATTATTATATTACTGGGTACGCTAATATGATATAATAACATGTAATATAATATGGTATAATAGATTAATATAATATCATAAATTCTGTTATACTATAGCATGTAATAAGGGATAACAAAAATAAGGTACACTATGATAATAATGATAATAATAATAAAATAATAATAAAAAGAGAGTTGAGTTGAGTTTATTTCATTTACACTATTTACATTTTTACCAACTGTTCTTCACACTTCACAACAGTTGTTTGTCTCTCTGTCTGTCTGTTTCTCTCACAGAGCCACTGTATTTTCAGTGTTTTTTTAAATGAGGAACTCATAAAAACATGACTCTACTTGCTCACATCACACACACACACACACACACACACACATCACACACACATACAGAGACAATCATGGCGGTACAGATGAAAGGATAGTAGTTAAAATCAGATGACGATCATACAGTACAGCTGTATCTCATGGTCCAGAATGTATGATATTATATTAATCTATTATACCATATTATATTACATGTTGTTATTTCATATTAGCGTACCCAGTAATATAGCATATTGTATTATTGTATTGTATGTTGCTTCATTTCATATATTTTTGAATGTATTATATTATAAAATTATATATCATAGCGATTGCATTATTATATAATTTCATTTATAACACTAATATACAATTCCTCACACACACACTCTTTCCAAATGTTTCTTTTTTTTCTTCATTATGACAATTGTATGCTGTCATCCGTTATGTTTTTTGTTTTTAAGCTTGTTATGTCTGTTATTCAAATATATTAATACATTCATTAATATGCTATACTGTATTTTGTATTGTGTATATTGTGTGTATGTATATATATATATATATATATATATATATATATATATATATATATATATATATATATATATATATGTATATATATATATATATATATATATATATATATATATATATATATATATATATATGTATATATATATATATATATATATATATATATATATATATATATATATATATATATATATATATATATATATATGTATATATATATATATATATATATATATATATATATATATATATATATATATATATGTATATGTATATGTGTGTGTATATATGTGTATACCTGAATAGCATAACCAGTAGTGTGACTACCTGCAGAACGTATTTTAGCATGAAAGCCTGCATTCTTAACGTACATCAAGCATCCTGTATCATAGCTACATGTCTGCCGTTTGTAACAAAGCAAACCGCGTGAAAATCGGTTGAAAATTAAGCAAGTTATAGTTATTTTACTTATGCAGACACCTCCTTCCTCAATAGAAGTGAACGCACTGGAGTCAAAGCGCCACCGATCCAAGATGGCGGCCACTCCCGACGTTCTCAGGCAGTCAATGCGGCGTCTATGTATATATGTCTATGGTTGGGAGTCCAGGACTACAGGCTGGACTGAATCCAGAGGTCGGAGGTCACGGCGGCTGCAGCTGAAAGTCTTTCACACCAGAACCTCCATCTACAGTCAGTCCAGAAAGTTTTCAGACGCTTCACTTTTCCCACATTCTTTTATGTTACAGCCCTGTTGATAATAGGAATACATTCATCTTTTTCTCAGAATTCTACACAAAATACCCCATAATGACAACATGAAAGAAGTTTTGATGCGACTTTTGTAAATTTATTAAAAATAAAAATAACAAGAAATCATATGAGCATAAGTATTATACATAAGTATTCATAACGTTTGCTTAATACTTTGTAGAAGCTCCTCTGGCAGCAATTACAGCTTAGGCGGCCAGCTCTAGGGAGATTCCTGGTGGTTCCAAACTTCTTCATGTAAGGATGATGCAGCCACAGTGCTCACTGGAACCTTCAAACTTCTTCATTTAAGGATGATGCAGCAGTGCTCACTGGAACCTTCAAACTTCTTCATGTAAGGATGATGCAGCCACAGTGCTCACTGGAACCTTCAAACTTCTTCATGTAAGGATGATGCAGTAGTGCTCACTGGAACCTTCAAACTTCTTCATGTAAGGATGATGCAGCCACAGATCTCACTGGAACCTTCAAACTTCTTCATGTAAGGATGATGCAGCCACAGATCTCACTGGAACCTTCAAACTTCTTCATTTAAGGATGATGCAGCCACGGTGCTCACTGGAACCTTCAAACTTCTTTAAGGATGATGCAGCCACAGAGCTCACTGGAACCTTCAAACTTCTTCATGTAAGGATGATGCAGGTGCTCACTGGAACCTCCAAACTTCTTCATTAAGGATGATGCAGTAGTGCTCACTGGAACCTTCAAACTTCTTCATTTAAGGATGATGCAGCCACAGTGCTCACTGGAACCTTCAAACTTCTTCATGTAAGGATGATGCAGTAGTGCTCACTGGAACCTTCAAACTTCTTCATTTAAGGATGATGCAGCCACAGAGCTCACTGGAACCTTCAAACTTCTTCATGTAAGGATGATGCAGGTGCTCACTGGAACCTCCAAACTTCTTCATTAAGGATGATGCAGTAGTGCTCACTGGAACCTTCAAACTTCTTCATTTAAGGATGATGCAGCCACAGTGCTCACTGGAACCTTCAAACTTCTTCATTTAAGGATGATGCAGCCACAGAGCTCACTGGAACCTTCAAACTTCTTCATTTAAGGATGATGCAGTAGTGCTCACTGGAACCTTCAAACTTCTTCATGTAAGGATGATGCAGCCACAGTGCTCACTGGAACCTTCAAACTTCTTCATTTAAGGATGATGCAGCCACAGTGCTCACTGGAACCTTCAAACTTCTTCATTTAAGGATGATGCAGCCACAGTGCTCACTGGAACCTTCAGCAGCAGAAATGTTTCTGTACCTTCCCCAGATTTGTGCCTCGAAACAATCCTGTTTCTCGTGTCTGAAGACAATTCTTTTGACTTCCTGTTTGGTTTGTGTTAAACATGCACATATATGCATGCTTATATATGCATGCTTATATAGACAGGTGTGTGTCTTTCCAAATCAAGTCCAATCACCTGAATTCACCACAGGTGGACACGATTAAGCTGCAGAAACTTGAGAGAGATCAGTGGAAACAGAAGGAACCAGAGCTCAAACGTTCTGAATACTTATGCACAGGTGATATTTAGAGTTCTTTATTTTTTATACATTTACAAAAATCATAACAAAACTTCTTTCATGTTGTCATTATGGGGTATTTTGTGTAGAATTCTGAGAAAAAAAATTAATGTATTCCTATTATCAATAGGGCTGTAACATAAAAGAATGTGGGAAAAGTGAAGCGTTCTGAAAACTTTCTGGACTGATTGTAGATCTACACTCCTCCTGCATGAAGGTCTGGGGACCAGGTCGTGTTGGGGTCACGCAGGGGTCACAGAGGGGTCACGACCCCCGTCTCCTCGTGAGAGCTTGTTCCTGGTGGAGTTTAGTTTAGTTTATTTAGGATCCCCATTAGCTGTTACACTTGGCAACAGCTATTCTTCCTGGGGTCCTCAAAATATCATACAAAATACATACAAAAACATTGAATTAAAAATAAAAATACAAATATTGCAAGAGAGAACAATTCATTACAGCATAAAAAAGTTCAAAGTTAAATTACAATATTGTCATTGTGCATAAGAAAGTCCTTCAGTCGTTTCTTAAACTGCCTTTTATGGTTAGATTCTGTAATACATGCTGGCAAAGAGTTCCAGAAAGTCATTCCCTGTACATGACTGTGTTCCTCATTGTGAATCGACCCATCGCAACATGTCTAGTGTTATGTCTGTGTCTCTCACTAGTGTAGTTAATATTTCTGTATAAGCATTCTGGCTTTTTATTTGAACAAATGTTCCTAAAAAATCCAGCCAAACTATAAACTAATCTCTGCTCCACAAACAGCCATGACAGCTTCCCGTGATTGTGTATTAGATCTAGTAGTGGATTTAAGAGCAAGGCGAGCTGCTTTATTCTGGACTATAAGTCCTTTTTAGCTGCACTGGACCACACAGCTGGACAGTAGTCAAGGTGGGATATCACTAGTGCCTGTATGACCTGGACAGCTGATGCTGGAGTAAAAAATTCACAATTACAATGTCCTAATCATCGATAATCCCCCTCCCATTTTCTTAGTTATGTTTTCAATATGAGTGGACCATGTTAATTGACTGTCTAGTGTGACCCCAAGTAATTTTGTTTCATCCTATTATTCACCACCCACTCTGATATATATTGTAGTTCCTTGTTCAGAGCTACAGAGGTGGTGGAGGTTGTTACTGGTAGGGGGGGGTTAGAGGTTTTGACGAAAAAACTTACGAAAAAATGTACGAAAAAACGTACAAAAAAACGTACAAAAAAACATACGAAAAAACGTACAAAAAAACATACGAAAAAACGTACGAAAAAACGTATGAAAAAATGTACGTAAAAAAGTACAAAAAATACATACGAAAAAACATGAAAAAACGCACGAAAAAACGTACAAAAAACGCATGAAAAAACGCACGAAAAAGCGCACCAACGCACAAAAAAAAGCACGCAAAAACGCACGCAAAACGCACGCAAAACGCCCGCAAAAACGCACGCAAAACGCACACAAAACGCACGCAAAACGCACGCAAAACGGACGCAAAACGCACGCAAAACGCACGCAAAACGCACGCAAAAAACACGAAAAAACAAACGCAAAACGCACGAAAAAACGTCTGAAAAAACGTACTTTCGTACGTTTTTTCATGCGTTTTTTCGTGCATTTCTTTGCAAAAAAACGTACAAAAAAACGTACCAAAAAACGTACCAAAAATCGTACGAAAAATCGTACGAAAAAACGCACTAAAAAAACGTACAAAAAACGCACGAAAAAACGCACAACTGGTGGAGGTTTTGACGAAAAAACGTACGCAAAAATGTACGAAAAAACGTACGAAAAAATATACGAAAAAACGTACAAAAAAACACGAAAAAAAGTACGGAAAAATGTACGAAAAAACGCACGAAAAAACGTACGAAAAATCGTCCGAAAAAACGCACGCAAAAACGCACGAACGCACGAAAAAACGCACGCAAAAAACACGCAAAAAACACGAAAAAAACGCACGAACGCACGAAAAAACGCACGCAAAAACGCACGAACGCACGCAAAACGCACGCAAAACGCACGCAAAAAACACGAAAAAAACGCACGCAAAACGCACGAAAAAACGTCCGAAAAAACGTACTTTCGTACGTTTTTTCATGCGTTTTTTCGTGCGTTTTTTTGCAAAAAAACATACGTTTCGTACGAAAAAACGCACGAAAATACGTACAAAAAACGCACGAAAAAACGCACGAACGCACGCAAAAACGCACGCTACAGGTGGAGGTTGTTACAGGTGGAGGTTGTTACAGGTGGAGGTTGTTGTTACAGGTGGAGGTTGTTACAGGTGGAGGTTGTTACAGGTGGAGGTTGTTGTTACAGGTGGAGGTTGTTGTTACAGGTGGAGGTTGTTGTTACAGGTGGAGGTTGTTACAGGTGGAGGTTGTTACAGGTGGAGGTTGTTACAGGTGGAGGTTGTTGTTACAGGTGGAGGTTGTTACAGGTGGAGGTTGTTGTTACAGGTGGAGGTTGTTGTTACAGGTGGAGGTTGTTACAGGTGGAGGTTGTTGTTACAGGTGGAGGTTGTTACAGGTGGAGGTTGTTACAGGTGGAGGTTGTTACAGGTGGAGGTTGTTACAGGTGGAGGTTGTTGTTACAGGTGGAGGTTGTTACAGGTGGAGGTTGTTGTTACAGGTGGAGGTTGTTACAGGTGGAGGTTGTTACAGGTGGAGGTTGTTACAGGTGGAGGTTGTTGTTACAGGTGGAGGTTGTTACAGGTGGAGGTTGTTACAGGTGGAGGTTGTTACAGGTGGAGGTTGTTACAGGTGGAGGTTGTTACAGGTGGAGGTTGTTGTTACAGGTGGAGGTTGTTACAGGTGGAGGTTGTTACAGGTGGAGGTTGTTGTTACAGGTGGAGGTTGTTGTTACAGGTGGAGGTTGTTACAGGTGGAGGTTGTTACAGGTGGAGGTTGTTGTTACAGGTGGAGGTTGTTACAGGTGGAGGTTGTTGTTACAGGTGGAGGTTGTTGTTACAGGTGGAGGTTGTTGTTACAGGTGGAGGTTGTTACAGGTGGAGGTTGTTGTTACAGGTGGAGGTTGTTACAGGTGGAGGTTGTTGTTACAGGTGGAGGTTGTTACAGGTGGAGGTTGTTGTTACAGGTGGAGGTTGTTACAGGTGGAGGTTGTTGTTACAGGTGGAGGTTGTTACAGGTGGAGGTTGTTACAGGTGGAGGTTGTTACAGGTGGAGGTTGTTGTTACAGGTGGAGGTTGTTACAGGTGGAGGTTGTTGTTACAGGTGGAGGTTGTTGTTACAGGTGGAGGTTGTTGTTACAGGTGGAGGTTGTTACAGGTGGAGGTTGTTACAGGTGGAGGTTGTTACAGGTGGAGGTTGTTGTTACAGGTGGAGGTTGTTGTTACAGGTGGAGGTTGTTACAGGTGGAGGTTGTTACAGGTGGAGGTTGTTACAGGTGGAGGTTGTTACAGGTGGAGGTTGTTACAGGTGGAGGTTGTTGTTACAGGTGGAGGTTGTTGTTACAGGTGGAGGTTGTTACAGGTGGAGGTTGTTGTTACAGGTGGAGGTTGTTACAGGTGGAGGTTGTTACAGGTGGAGGTTGTTACAGGTGGAGGTTGTTACAGGTGGAGGTTGTTACAGGTGGAGGTTGTTACAGGTGGAGGTTGTTGTTACAGGTGGAGGTTGTTGTTACAGGTGGAGGTTGTTACAGGTGGAGGTTGTTACAGGTGGAGGTTGTTACAGGTGGAGGTTGTTACAGGTGGAGGTTGTTGTTACAGGTGGAGGTTGTTACAGGTGGAGGTTGTTACAGGTGGAGGTTGTTGTTACAGGTGGAGGTTGTTACAGGTGGAGGTTGTTACAGGTGGAGGTTGTTACAGGTGGAGGTTGTTACAGGTGGAGGTTGTTGTTACAGGTGGAGGTTGTTACAGGTGGAGGTTGTTGTTACAGGTGGAGGTTGTTGTTACAGGTGGAGGTTGTTACAGGTGGAGGTTGTTGTTACAGGTGGAGGTTGTTGTTACAGGTGGAGGTTGTTACAGGTGGAGGTTGTTGTTACAGGTGGAGGTTGTTGTTACAGGTGGAGGTTGTTACAGGTGGAGGTTGTTACAGGTGGAGGTTGTTGTTACAGGTGGAGGTTGTTGTTACAGGTGGAGGTTGTTACAGGTGGAGGTTGTTACAGGTGGAGGTTGTTGTTACAGGTGGAGGTTGTTACAGGTGGAGGTTGTTGTTACAGGTGGAGGTTGTTACAGGTGGAGGTTGTTACAGGTGGAGGTTGTTGTTACAGGTGGAGGTTGTTACAGGTGGAGGTTGTTACAGGTGGAGGTTGTTACAGGTGGAGGTTGTTACAGGTGGAGGTTGTTACAGGTGGAGGTTGTTACAGGTGGAGGTTGTTACAGGTGGAGGTTGTTGTTACAGGTGGAGGTTGTTACAGGTGGAGGTTGTTACAGGTGGAGGTTGTTACAGGTGGAGGTTGTTACAGGTGGAGGTTGTTACAGGTGGAGGTTGTTACAGGTGGAGGTTGTTACAGGTGGAGGTTGTTACAGGTGGAGGTTGTTACAGGTGGAGGTTGTTACAGGTGGAGGTTGTTACAGGTGGAGGTTGTTACAGGTGGAGGTTGTTACAGGTGGAGGTTGTTGTTACAGGTGGAGGTTGTTACAGGTGGAGGTTGTTACAGGTGGAGGTTGTTACAGGTGGAGGTTGTTACAGGTGGAGGTTGTTACAGGTGGAGGTTGTTACAGGTGGAGGTTGTTACAGGTGGAGGTTGTTACAGGTGGAGGTTGTTACAGGTGGAGGTTGTTACAGGTGGAGGTTGTTGTTACAGGTGGAGGTTGTTACAGGTGGAGGTTGTTGTTACAGGTGGAGGTTGTTGTTACAGGTGGAGGTTGTTGTTACAGGTGGAGGTTGTTACAGGTGGAGGTTGTTGTTACAGGTGGAGGTTGTTGTTACAGGTGGAGGTTGTTACAGGTGGAGGTTGTTACAGGTGGAGGTTGTTACAGGTGGAGGTTGTTGTTACAGGTGGAGGTTGTTACAGGTGGAGGTTGTTGTTACAGGTGGAGGTTGTTACAGGTGGAGGTTGTTACAGGTGG
Organism: Cololabis saira; assembly: GCF_033807715.1. Taxonomy (NCBI): domain Eukaryota; kingdom Metazoa; phylum Chordata; class Actinopteri; order Beloniformes; family Belonidae; genus Cololabis; species Cololabis saira. The sequence continues at coordinate 42,876,769 of NC_084602.1, forward strand.
AGGTTGTTGTTACAGGTGGAGGTTGTTGTTACAGGTGGAGGTTGTTACAGGTGGAGGTTGTTACAGGTGGAGGTTGTTGTTACAGGTGGAGGTTGTTACAGGTGGAGGTTGTTACAGGTGGAGGTTGTTGTTACAGGTGGAGGTTGTTACAGGTGGAGGTTGTTACAGGTGGAGGTTGTTGTTACAGGTGGAGGTTGTTACAGGTGGAGGTTGTTACAGGTGGAGGTTGTTACAGGTGGAGGTTGTTACAGGTGGAGGTTGTTGTTACAGGTGGAGGTTGTTGTTACAGGTGGAGGTTGTTACAGGTGGAGGTTGTTACAGGTGGAGGTTGTTGTTACAGGTGGAGGTTGTTGTTACAGGTGGAGGTTGTTACAGGTGGAGGTTGTTACAGGTGGAGGTTGTTGTTACAGGTGGAGGTTGTTACAGGTGGAGGTTGTTACAGGTGGAGGTTGTTACAGGTGGAGGTTGTTACAGGTGGAGGTTGTTGTTACAGGTGGAGGTTGTTGTTACAGGTGGAGGTTGTTGTTACAGGTGGAGGTTGTTACAGGTGGAGGTTGTTACAGGTGGAGGTTGTTACAGGTGGAGGTTGTTACAGGTGGAGGTTGTTACAGGTGGAGGTTGTTACAGGTGGAGGTTGTTGTTACAGGTGGAGGTTGTTACAGGTGGAGGTTGTTACAGGTGGAGGTTGTTACAGGTGGAGGTTGTTACAGGTGGAGGTTGTTGTTACAGGTGGAGGTTGTTGTTACAGGTGGAGGTTGTTACAGGTGGAGGTTGTTGTTACAGGTGGAGGTTGTTACAGGTGGAGGTTGTTGTTACAGGTGGAGGTTGTTACAGGTGGAGGTTGTTACAGGTGGAGGTTGTTACAGGTGGAGGTTGTTACAGGTGGAGGTTGTTGTTACAGGTGGAGGTTGTTGTTACAGGTGGAGGTTGTTACAGGTGGAGGTTGTTACAGGTGGAGGTTGTTACAGGTGGAGGTTGTTACAGGTGGAGGTTGTTACAGGTGGAGGTTGTTACAGGTGGAGGTTGTTGTTACAGGTGGAGGTTGTTGTTACAGGTGGAGGTTGTTACAGGTGGAGGTTGTTGTTACAGGTGGAGGTTGTTGTTACAGGTGGAGGTTGTTACAGGTGGAGGTTGTTGTTACAGGTGGAGGTTGTTGTTACAGGTGGAGGTTGTTGTTACAGGTGGAGGTTGTTACAGGTGGAGGTTGTTACAGGTGGAGGTTGTTACAGGTGGAGGTTGTTACAGGTGGAGGTTGTTACAGGTGGAGGTTGTTGTTACAGGTGGAGGTTGTTGTTACAGGTGGAGGTTGTTGTTACAGGTGGAGGTTGTTGTTACAGGTGGAGGTTGTTGTTACAGGTGGAGGTTGTTACAGGTGGAGGTTGTTACAGGTGGAGGTTGTTACAGGTGGAGGTTGTTGTTACAGGTGGAGGTTGTTGTTACAGGTGGAGGTTGTTACAGGTGGAGGTTGTTACAGGTGGAGGTTGTTACAGGTGGAGGTTGTTACAGGTGGAGGTTGTTACAGGTGGAGGTTGTTACAGGTGGAGGTTGTTACAGGTGGAGGTTGTTGTTACAGGTGGAGGTTGTTGTTACAGGTGGAGGTTGTTACAGGTGGAGGTTGTTACAGGTGGAGGTTGTTACAGGTGGAGGTTGTTACAGGTGGAGGTTGTTGTTACAGGTGGAGGTTGTTGTTACAGGTGGAGGTTGTTACAGGTGGAGGTTGTTGTTACAGGTGGAGGTTGTTGTTACAGGTGGAGGTTGTTGTTACAGGTGGAGGTTGTTGTTACAGGTGGAGGTTGTTACAGGTGGAGGTTGTTACAGGTGGAGGTTGTTGTTACAGGTGGAGGTTGTTACAGGTGGAGGTTGTTACAGGTGGAGGTTGTTGTTACAGGTGGAGGTTGTTACAGGTGGAGGTTGTTGTTACAGGTGGAGGTTGTTACAGGTGGAGGTTGTTACAGGTGGAGGTTGTTACAGGTGGAGGTTGTTACAGGTGGAGGTTGTTACAGGTGGAGGTTGTTACAGGTGGAGGTTGTTACAGGTGGAGGTTGTTACAGGTGGAGGTTGTTACAGGTGGAGGTTGTTACAGGTGGAGGTTGTTACAGGTGGAGGTTGTTACAGGTGGAGGTTGTTACAGGTGGAGGTTGTTACAGGTGGAGGTTGTTACAGGTGGAGGTTGTTACAGGTGGAGGTTGTTGTTACAGGTGGAGGTTGTTACAGGTGGAGGTTGTTACAGGTGGAGGTTGTTACAGGTGGAGGTTGTTGTTACAGGTGGAGGTTGTTACAGGTGGAGGTTGTTACAGGTGGAGGTTGTTACAGGTGGAGGTTGTTACAGGTGGAGGTTGTTACAGGTGGAGGTTGTTGTTACAGGTGGAGGTTGTTACAGGTGGAGGTTGTTGTTACAGGTGGAGGTTGTTACAGGTGGAGGTTGTTGTTACAGGTGGAGGTTGTTACAGGTGGAGGTTGTTACAGGTGGAGGTTGTTACAGGTGGAGGTTGTTGTTACAGGTGGAGGTTGTTGTTACAGGTGGAGGTTGTTGTTACAGGTGGAGGTTGTTACAGGTGGAGGTTGTTACAGGTGGAGGTTGTTACAGGTGGAGGTTGTTGTTACAGGTGGAGGTTGTTGTTACAGGTGGAGGTTGTTGTTACAGGTGGAGGTTGTTACAGGTGGAGGTTGTTGTTACAGGTGGAGGTTGTTACAGGTGGAGGTTGTTACAGGTGGAGGTTGTTGTTACAGGTGTAGGTTGTTACAGGTGGAGGTTGTTACAGGTGGAGGTTGTTGTTACAGGTGGAGGTTGTTACAGGTGGAGGTTGTTACAGGTGGAGGTTGTTACAGGTGGAGGTTGTTACAGGTGGAGGTTGTTGTTACAGGTGGAGGTTGTTACAGGTGGAGGTTGTTACAGGTGGAGGTTGTTGTTACAGGTGGAGGTTGTTACAGGTGGAGGTTGTTACAGGTGGAGGTTGTTGTTACAGGTGGAGGTTGTTGTTACAGGTGGAGGTTGTTACAGGTGGAGGTTGTTACAGGTGGAGGTTGTTACAGGTGGAGGTTGTTACAGGTGGAGGTTGTTACAGGTGGAGGTTGTTACAGGTGGAGGTTGTTACAGGTGGAGGTTGTTACAGGTGGAGGTTGTTACAGGTGGAGGTTGTTGTTACAGGTGGAGGTTGTTACAGGTGGAGGTTGTTACAGGTGGAGGTTGTTACAGGTGGAGGTTGTTGTTACAGGTGGAGGTTGTTACAGGTGGAGGTTGTTACAGGTGGAGGTTGTTACAGGTGGAGGTTGTTACAGGTGGAGGTTGTTACAGGTGGAGGTTGTTGTTACAGGTGGAGGTTGTTACAGGTGGAGGTTGTTGTTACAGGTGGAGGTTGTTACAGGTGGAGGTTGTTACAGGTGGAGGTTGTTGTTACAGGTGTAGGTTGTTACAGGTGGAGGTTGTTACAGGTGCAGGTTGTTGTTACAGGTGGAGGTTGTTACAGGTGGAGGTTGTTACAGGTGGAGGTTGTTGTTACAGGTGGAGGTTGTTACAGGTGGAGGTTGTTACAGGTGGAGGTTGTTACAGGTGGAGGTTGTTACAGGTGGAGGTTGTTGTTACAGGTGGAGGTTGTTACAGGTGGAGGTTGTTACAGGTGGAGGTTGTTGTTACAGGTGGAGGTTGTTACAGGTGGAGGTTGTTACAGGTGGAGGTTGTTGTTACAGGTGGAGGTTGTTGTTACAGGTGGAGGTTGTTACAGGTGGAGGTTGTTACAGGTGGAGGTTGTTACAGGTGGAGGTTGTTACAGGTGGAGGTTGTTACAGGTGGAGGTTGTTACAGGTGGAGGTTGTTACAGGTGGAGGTTGTTACAGGTGGAGGTTGTTGTTACAGGTGGAGGTTGTTACAGGTGGAGGTTGTTACAGGTGGAGGTTGTTACAGGTGGAGGTTGTTACAGGTGGAGGTTGTTACAGGTGGAGGTTGTTACAGGTGGAGGTTGTTACAGGTGGAGGTTGTTACAGGTGGAGGTTGTTACAGGTGGAGGTTGTTACAGGTGGAGGTTGTTACAGGTGGAGGTTGTTGTTACAGGTGGAGGTTGTTGTTACAGGTGGAGGTTGTTACAGGTGGAGGTTGTTACAGGTGGAGGTTGTTACAGGTGGAGGTTGTTACAGGTGGAGGTTGTTACAGGTGGAGGTTGTTACAGGTGGAGGTTGTTACAGGTGGAGGTTGTTACAGGTGGAGGTTGTTACAGGTGGAGGTTGTTACAGGTGGAGGTTGTTGTTACAGGTGGAGGTTGTTACAGGTGGAGGTTGTTGTTACAGGTGGAGGTTGTTGTTACAGGTGGAGGTTGTTACAGGTGGAGGTTGTTGTTACAGGTGGAGGTTGTTACAGGTGGAGGTTGTTACAGGTGGAGGTTGTTACAGGTGGAGGTTGTTACAGGTGGAGGTTGTTACAGGTGGAGGTTGTTATTTATTGAGGAGTTACAGTATGTTATGTTAGTTAGGAGTTATGTTAGGAAAGATTGTGTTTGTAGCTGGTTTGGTGCAAAGGCTCAACCAATGGGAACATCGGTAGCCTATTAGGTAATAGCAGCTATTTATTAATAATATTTATGTTTTTGTATCAGTTTTTGCATCTGCTTTTATTTTGTAAAATGCATAATGATGTGCACCAGTGTACATCATTATGCATTTTACAAAATAAAAGCAGATGCACCAACTGTAGCCTGTTGGCTAATCCCCCCGGCTAGAATATAAAAACAAGCAGTTTAAGAGCAATACAATGTTCAGTTAAAAAGATACAATAGTACAATAATATAACCAATATCACCATGATACAACCAACCACATAACACATTTCAGAGTATTTTTACATTCATAAGTTATAGTTTATAAGTTATTATAATAAGTATTATAAGTATAAGTATAAGTATTAATATATTATTATAAGTTATACCAGCAGACTAAAGTAAAGTAAAGTGTCTGTGTAAAGTGTCACAGCTATAAAGTGCAGAGTAGAGGTATAAAGTACGTGGTGCATGAGGTTATGGACTTAAGAAGGGGAATACAAAAAATAAAAAATAAAAATAAAATAAAATAATAAAATAAATAAACAAAAAATAAAAAAAATTAAAAAAAATAAAATAATAATAATAATAATAATAAAGGGGTATTGTAGGTGGAATGGGGTTGCAGCTGCAAAACCGGGTCATGCTATTGTTTTAGATGTGGTGTAGAATAATTGATTTTAGTATTTAGTCATTGTACTGTGGGAATGTCCCCCCAGGTCCCCCAGGTCTCCCAGGTCCCTGGGCGTCTCCGGTCTCGGAGGACCGGAAGCCGCTCCGCCGGTCCAGACAGAACCAGGACCAGGATGGAGGAGGAGAACGGCGGCGCCGCTAGGATCCGTCCGCCTCGTCCTGCCAGAGTCTCAGCAGGAGGCCGGAGACGAGGAAACGAGGAACGAGCCGTCCTCACTAATTAGTCTCAGAGTCACCGTCCAAACCGTCCAAGTCTAAGTTAAACTGCTGCAGATTCATTTCATTTACAGGAAAACGAAGCTCAAATTCACCAAAAACCATCATTTCTGAAAACTCCGTCCAAAGTGTAGATTTTTAAAACCTCCGTCTTCACGTTTGCTTGTAAACGGAGAGAAACGGACATTTAGGCTTCAGAACGTCACATTAGGGATGGGCGGTATGGACTAAAAAATGTATCACGATCATTTCTGGCATTTATCCTGATAATGAAAAAAATAACAATAAAAAAATACCAATTCAACTCCATCTTTTTAAAGGTATTGTGACATAATTTTTAACATGCTTTTAACACTATTAAAAGTCTTGGGCAACATCCCTCAAATGTGTCTAAAAGAATGTAACAAGAAAAACTTCACTCTAGTACTCTATTCCTGGCTTTTTATTACAGTGTTTTTTTGCGCCGTGAAAAACGCTTCCTTTTCTCCCTTTCCTGTCAATCATTGCTCCGCTCCTCCTCCAAACCTCCTCCAACCAACCGCTACACACTTCTGCCGTCTTCACACACACGCGTGCACACCGACCACAAACACCCACACACAGCCCAGACAGGGCGACTACAGCCCGGGGATGAAGTCCAACCGGGACCAGAGGGCCGGGACCGCAGCTCCCCGCAAGCAATACGCTCACAGCGGCGTCGGAGAGTTAAGCCGGGAGCGACAGGCGAAGCATGCACGGAAAAGCAGCAGGGCGAACCCCAGCAAACAATCATAAAAATAAAGGCATGCAAGCAGCAGTGTCCCCTTATCTTAAGTCCAGTCAGTGGCCGCGGGTCTTCTTAGCAGTTTTCCTCCGGTGATCAGAACAAAAGAGGCTCTAAACAGCTCCTTGTTAAGCCTCATTTATGGTTCCGCGTTAAATCGACGCAGAGCCTACGCCGTAGGGTTCAGCGTACGGTGCGCGTCGCCGCGTAACCCTACGCCGTAGGCTCTGCGTCGGTGTAACGCGGAACCATAAATCAGCCTTTATGGTGCGCTGGAGAGGAGAGGAGGCAGGAGCTGGGTGGAGGGGGCGGTGATTTAGCGGGCCGTTACGTAACGGCCCGCCAGCAAACCACATGCGCCGTTTTTGCACAGTTATGCGGAAAATCCCAGAAAGCACACAATACACTGAATGTTAAAAGTTTGTTGTTTTTTGGGTGTAATTGATGTCAAGACACCCAACAAAACACAAAAAATCAAGAAAAATGTGTTTTTCATGTCACAATCCCTTTGACTATAAATCTATCTCACTCTCAGATCCGCCATGTTTGTTACACAAAAACCTCATCAACAGGAATTTATCTTCCTTCCTTCCTTCCTTCCTTCCTTCCTTCCTTCCTTCCTTCCTTCCTTCCTTCCTTCCTTCCTTCCTTCCTTCCTTCCTTCCTTCCTTCCTTCCTTCCTTCCTTCCTTCCTTCCTTCCTTCCTTCCTTCCTTCCTTCCTTCCTTCCTTCCTTCCTTCCTTCCTTCCTTCCTTCCTTCCTTCCTTCCTTCCTTCACGTACGTTGTGCGTGGATTTAACACAGAATCATAAATCAGTTTTACACAAAAACGTCATCAACAGGAATTTATCGTTTTTACCGTGAGATACAGGCAGCACGGTGGCTTGGTGGTTAGCACTGTTGCCTCACAGCAAGAAGGTCCCCGGTTCAACTCCCAGGCCCAGCAGGACCTTTCTGTGTGGAGTTTGCATGTTCTCCCCGTGCTTGCGTGGGTTTTCTCCGGGTACTCCGGTTTCCTCCCACAGTCCAAAAACATGCATATTTAGGTTAATTGGTGATTCTAAATGTCCCGTAGGTGTGAGCGTGAGTGTTGTTGTGAGCATGGTTTGTGTGTTTCTATGTGGCCCTGCGATGGACTGGTGACCTGTCCAGGGTGTAACCCCTGCCTCTCACCTGAAATGAGCTGGGATAAACTCCAGCAGACCCCCGTGACCCCGCAAGGGATAAAGCGGGTAAGATAATGGATGGATGGATGGATCGTGAGATACAAATTCTTACTGTGGGGAATTTTTTTGACGGTTTATCGTGAACGGTAAAATATCACCCATTCCTACGTCACATTATGAGACAGAAACGTCACCAGCGTCATGAGTGACACCTGTGGTTACAATTAGTAAATTAGAAAAAAGTCGAAATTTTGAGAAAAAAGTCAAAATTTTGAGAAAAAAGTCAAAATTTTGAGAAAAAGTCGAAATTTTGAGATCTCCACTTCTCTGTCACTCCAAACCAAAGACTCTGGTTCATCTTGGAAGTAACTGGAAGTTACTCGTGTCATTTGTTGATGTTTTTTTCCAGGATTCTGATTGGCTAGCACCCTAGTGGTCTGTAGAGGACCTGCAGGTCTGGATCTGGACCCTAGTGGTCTGTAGAGGACCTGCAGGTCTGGATCTGGACCCTAGTGGTCTGTAGAGGACCTGCAGGTCTGGATCTGGACCCTAGTGGTCTGTAGAGGACCTGCAGGTCTGGATCTGGACCCTAGTGGTCTGTAGAGGACCTGCAGGTCTGGATCTGGACCCTAGTGGTCTGTAGAGGACCTGCAGGTCTGGATCTGGACCCTAGTGGTCTGTAGAGGACCTGCAGGTCTGGATCTGGACCCTAGTGGTCTGTAGAGGACCTGCAGGTCTGGATCTGGACCTGCAGGTCTGGATCTGGACCTGCAGGTCTGGATCTTGGGGGATTCTGGTCTCAGGTCTGCAGAAAGTGAAGCAGACGGAGGTAAAAACAGCTTAAACTCCAGCGTTTTCTCAGCGTTTTCTCTGCTGAATCTCAGAATCTCCGTCTCCAGGTTTGAAGGAGAAACAGAACCAACCGATTCCAGTTCCCGGGACGTGAACCGTCTCAGCGCCGGTTTAGGCCGGTTTAGACCAGATTAGATCAGAGCGGGCCGAGTCGTGGTGATGAGCCGCATCACGGGCCTCCCGCCTCCACGTCTCTCCCGCCGCCGCCGCATCTCTGCTGCTACACCAACGCCGCCTCTGCGATGTCACGGCTGCTCCTGGATCTGCATCCAGGGCCGTGAAATCCCCCCGTTAGTTCTGTGATCGGCCCCCGCCCCCCCCCCCAGGTGTGGGGCGGCGGCTACGCTACGTTAGCACCGGTGGGTGTGGGTAAACGTGAGGAAGCAGCGGGTTGCTGGCGTCGCCGCGGCGACGGCAACGACGCCCCGCGGTTTGTAATCTGCAGCCGCCGCTGAGAGAAAAACGGGACGAGCGTTTTCAGTCCCAGCGGGAGGAGGAAGTTAAAACACCTGCAGAAACAGACGAGACGAGACGAGACGAGCAGAACCTGGTCCTGGTTCTGGTCCTGGGGGGAACGAGGAGCCTGTCGGGCCTCTGGTCTGGGTCATCTAACTGTTGTCATGGTTACAGATGAAAACATCCAGGATGAAACTGTTCATGCAGCGCAGACCCCGGGGAGAACCACCCTAAAAGAGTTTAATTATTTATTTTTGCGGCACCACTTGGTTCATATTACAGGACTGTCTCAGAAAATATGAATATTGTGATAAAGTTCTTTATTTTCTGTAATGCAATTAAAAAAAACAAAAATGTCATATTCTGGATTCATTACAAATCAACTGAAATATTACAAGCTTTTTATTATTTTAATATTGCTGATTATGGTTTACATTTTAAATTTCCAAGAATATTCTAATTTTTTGAGATAGGGTATTTGAGTTTTCTTAAGCTGTCCCCTTTAAGCTTAGAGTAATGTAACATGGTGTCAGAATGAAAGTAAAAGCACCTTGGAAAGGGATGAGCCTCCAAAAGTGAAGTGGTCCGGACAAACGGGAGACGATGTTAGTGATATTTAACTGCCCCCCCCGGCCCTGGAAATGTCCTATTATAGAAGCTTTCTGGAAATACGTGATCAGAACAATTTCTGACATTTTAAAATCCCATATTCTTGATCCTAAAGTCTGGATACTGGGAGATATTAGTTCATTAAATATGACTTATCATAAAAAGTATTTCATTCTGCTTGCCGGCACCGCGGCAAAAAATGTTATTCTAAAAAACTGGAAATCGGAAAACCCCCCAGCACCAAAACAGTGGATCAATGAACTTGGATCATATTGTACTCCAGAAAAAATACTGTAGTGCGTTAGAAAAAAAAAAGAGACTTTGACCTTATTTGGGGACCTTTTTTGGATTTTTTGCCTTTATTGGACTAATGATCTGAATCTTCGACTATATTAATGAATGTGTTTACACAGGACTTGATTATTTAATGTATTATTCATTTTTGTTCTAGTATTGATAGACATATGCTAAATTATTTTGAATGATGTAATCTATTGACCATATGAGGGAGGGAAGGGGAGAGGGTGTGCTGTTGTTTTTCATTTTTATTATTAATTTATTTATTTAGGTTTAATTAATGGTATGAAAAGTAAAAAAAAGGGGGGGAAATATTGATAATTATATTGTTATTGTAAATCCTATTTCTATACAAAAGAAAAGGGATGAGCCTCCAAAAGTGAAGTGGTCCGGACAAACGGGAGACAATGTTAGTGATATTTAACCCCCCCCCCACGACTCCTGCAGCCTGGATGGAAACATTCCAGACACACTTTAGTCCAAAGATCTGTTAAAGTGTCTCAGCTGGACCCCCCCCCAAACAAACAAACAGACAATTGTCACAAACAAACACCGGCCCCCACTGGTCATTATTGGGTAATTGGCGAGCCAGCCAGGAGGGAGGGGGGTGGGGTCGCGGTGGCGGTGGTTATTCCAGGAGGGGGGTGTCGCGGTGGCGGTGGTTAGTCCACCGCTGAGAGGAGTAGCCAACCCCCCCACCCTCATCTGTCCATTTGCTGCCATCATGGCTGCCGCCCCTTGTTGCCCCCAGGGCTAGTAGAGGGGGGGCTAGTGGGGGGGGGCTCTTAACCTGTGAAGAGGTTGTAACGATCGATACCAAACCAGGGGGGGCCCCGAGGGCCTCACAGCAACATTAGTGGACATGTCTGCTCTGTGGGGAGGGCAGGGTGAGGGTTAGGGGGGGGTCCTGGGGGGGAACTGGGGGGGACAGCAGCTTCTCCACTGTGACATGTTTCTGTTCAGCTGAGGTGGAACTGATGATCCGACTGCAGTTTCTGTTTCTGGGTCTGAAGCAGAAACTTCTCATCATTAGGCCTGTGTTGAAAAAAAAAATCGATTTTCTGATTCAAGATTTTCATATTAATTCCTAAAAATCGATTGGTAGGCAGACCATGCACACATCTTCTGGAACTGTAAAAAAATTAAAATATACTGGCAAAATGTAAATTTAGTAGTAAAAAAATATTTTGGGATATGAAATCCCAAATACTTGCCCAGTGATGTATCTTGGGAATATTGGAAAGGTTGTAACAAGAGAAGATCTGAACTTGACTAAAGTGTTACTCGCAAGTAAAAAGGCAGTCACAAGAAACTGGCTCAATGTAAATGCCCCGAAACAGGAACAGTGGGTGGAAATTGTCCAGGAAATTTGTGTTATGGAAAAATGTACATATCTTTTAAGGATCAAAGGGGATGTATTTGAGAAGAACTGGGGAAAATGGAATACTTACATGAGACGTAACACCAACTAAACAAATGCCGAATGGAACAGTGGACTGAATAGAGGATCATCTCCAGACAGTTTGTTTTTGTTAATGTTATTATTATTGCTATTCTAATATGTAACTTGTTTGCAGTATTGTTTTGTTTATTTACTTGTGAAAAAATAATAACAATTTAAGTTTAAAAAAAAATAATCGATTGGTATGTTTAAAGATCTTTTTTTTTTTTTTTTTACCATTACAATTTTTGGTATTTTTTAGTTTTTGCCTAAAAAAAGGAATGTTTTGTTGGACACCAGATTAACTGGTGCCATGTTTTTGCCTTTAAATATGTTTAAAAGGTATGAAAACATTAAAATTGTTTATATATATATATATATATATATATATATATATATATATTTCTGTTACTTTTAAGCCCGTAGCCTATCATTATCATTACTATTATTTCACAATCCATATCTTCTCGTTACACTGCCCCCTGTAGGTTTGGCTGCTCATAGCACCTTAATAGGTATTTATGCAGGTTCCTGGAAATTATGGGATTTTTATAAACGTAGAGGGGGAAATATCAGTTTTTGAGAAATTTTGAGAAATTGAGAAAAAGACAAAATGTCGAGAAAAATTACTAATTTTTGAGAAAAAAGTCAAAATTTTGAGAAAAAAGTCAGTTTTGAAAAAAAAAAAGAAATGTATTTATCATTTCACAATCCATAACATTGTGTTCATAATCCGTCTAATAAGAGAAGCATATTGTTCATTCTGCGTTTTTATTGTGATTGTTTTAAGCTGTTTTTTCTATATTTGGCAGCTAATCTATAAGAAATGACATACGGCCACGGCTAGGCTATACATGTCATGATTGTTTGTACTGTGATTATCTTGTGAAAAAAAAAAATATATGGCTTGTACTTTTACTTTAGTTCAAATAAAGGCAGACAGAAGAATGCAGTTACAAGGCATTGTTTTATTAAATCAGGATTAGTAGACAAATTCTAACATTAAAGATCCAGCTGGATTTAACCTGAGAGGAGAAAACTGAAGATTTCATGGGTGTAGCTTCATTTAAGCCTAATAATTACATTTCACATTAGACCATTTACACCTCCATCATAAGACAATCCCTCATTCAGGCCGTTGGCGTGACCTTTAACCTCCGTCCACCTCCAGTCAAACACCGGGATTACGGGAAGCAGCTATGAAGTTAATTGGCGAGCCAGCCAGGAGATTCGGGGGTTAATTGTGCCGTTAGAGAACTTCCTGTTTCATTTTAACTGGGGATCAGTTCATGCTTTTATTCTGAAAATCACATTCAACTTGGACTGAAGCTGCTGGTTAAAGTGGGAATGTTTTGGGTTAAAACTACAGCCAAGTTAGTCCACCGCTAAACAAGAAAACTGTCCCATTATACATGTTTAATAAATGTGGTCCTACATTAACAGTCTTTTTTACGACGGAGTATTAGGGCCAAACTAAGACGAAAGAAATTTGGAAATTACGAGAACAAAGTCGTAACGTTACGAGAACAAAGTTGTAACGTTACGAGAACAAAGTCGTAACATTACGAGAACAAAGTCGTAATATCACGAGAATAAAGTCGTAATATCACAAGTAATATTGCATTCTCGTAATGTTACGACATCTCATAATATTACGACTTTATTCTCGGAACATTATGACTTTATTCTCTTAATTTTACGACTTTATCCTCATAAAAGTATCGTTAAGGTTCCGAGAATAAAGTTGTAACGTCACGAGAACAAAGTCGTAACGTCACGAGAACAAAGTTGTAACGTCAGTCGTAAAATTACGAGAATAAAGTCGTAACGGTACGAGAACAAAGTCGTAAAATTACGAGAACAAAGTCGTAAAATTACGAGAATAAAGTCGAAAAATTACGAGAATAAAGTTGTAATATCACAAGTAATATTACGACTTCTCATAATATTACGACTTTATTCTCAGAACATTATGACTTTATTCTCGTAATTTTACAACTTTATTCTCATAAAATTATAACTTTATTCTCATAATTTCCTTTTATTTTGTCTTAGTTTGGTCCTAATACTCTGTCGTACTTTTTCCTCTGTATTTGTCTGTTTTTTTTCTTTTTAATTATGTTCTTCTGTTTCCTTTCCTTCATCTTTGTTGTATTTTTATCATTCTGGATTGAACCCGACATCATTTCTCTTTCACATGCGGCTGCAACAATTCATAAAAAATGTGGTTAACTTTAATATTCTTTATTTGAACAGATCAGTATAAAACATGAGGGATGGGGAGATAGAAGAGAAGAGGACGAACGTGACGACGTCAGCTGACGACTCTCTTGGCTCTGGTTCTCTGGGAGATTCCGGGCGTTGCCGTGGCGACCGGCCGGACGCTTTTAGGCTCTACGAGTTTCCGTGGAACCTTCTGGTCTTTCAGAGCGACCTTGGGACTCTTCAGAGCGACCTTGGGACTCTTTAGAGCGACCTTGGGACTCTTCAGAGCGACCTTGGAACTCTTCTTGGGACTCGTCTTCACGCCGTTGAGCTCTGCGGGAGAAAAAACATTTACCCGTGAAGATTCACAACCACTGACTGTGTTTCCAGCATCAATAACCCTTTTAAAACCGGAATATTAGCAATAACCCGGTTTTGCACGGCCATGTAAACACTAGAGGTGGGTGCAATTCATCGATGTGTCGATGCATCGCGATGCGTCACGTGACGATTTAGAATTAATTTTAATTAAGTAATCCTATCCAGATTCCAGACTGAATAAGCTGCTGAATCATTTCATTTTCAAGAATGCACATTTCTTATTGTTCACTGTAAATATGGCAGATATGTTTACACTAAGTACATATCTGGTTTACTTGAATTAATGAACTCATTAAATCCAGGGATTGACCGTTTTCAGTGTTTCCACCAATAGAGGGCGCTCTCATGCAAGTGCAGCTTTCCCTGGTCAAAGTTAAGGAAGTCAAAGAGACAATGTTTACATAGTCAGAAAATAAAAAATACATGTCAAATGTTCAAAAAACCTTGTTATTTATTAATGAGTGTTGTTAGAGGAACTGAGTTCATTGATTGGCTATTTATTTACAGATGTAGCCACAGATGAAGACACAATCAATCTTGTATGGAAAAAAGCATTAAAAATCACAATAATCCAAGAATCGTGGCACCAATAATCGAATCGACAATCGTTATAATCGAAGAATCGAATCGACAATCGTTATAATCGTAATAATATAAGACGCTGTATAAATGAAGTTGTTGTTGCAGCTGAACCCACCTGTTGCCTTGGAAACCTTCTGTTTCTTGACGGGACTCCCGTCTTCCTCGGCACCTTTAGCTGCTGCTTTCTTCCTCTTGGTGGTTTTCTGGAGGGAAAATAAACTAATATTACTAACAGCTTTAGGGCTGGGGATCCATTCAAATGTCAGGAATTGATTCGATTCCTCCGTCCACCTCCAGTCAAACACTGGACTGATGGGAAACAGCTATGAAGTTAATTGGCGAGCCAGCCAGGAGACTAGGGGGTTAATTGTGCCGTTAGAACTTCCTGTTTCATTCTAACTGGGGATTAGTTCATCAGGGGCATTAGTACGTTTTATGTTTATTTGTTTTATGAAAAGCACTTTGCGTTGCATTTTTTGTATGAAAGGTGCTTTACAAATAAAGTTTGATTTGATTTGAGTTATAACTGAAAATTGTAATGTTTTCACACCTTTAAACATATTTAAAAGGCAAAAACATGGCCCCAGTTCTTCAAAACATTCCTTTTTTGGGCATAAACAAAAAAATACCAAAAGTTGTAAAATAAAAAAAATCGATCTTTAGACATATGAATGGATTTTTAGGAATATGAGAATTGATTTAGAATCAGAAAATTGATTTTTTCAACCCAGGCGTACTAACAACCCGTTCCTCTGGTTTTCCTGAGTCAGGTGACGGGTCAGAGGTCACGGGGTCTCACCTTGGCGGGAGGCGGCTCCGTTGCCGCGGCGACGGCGGGGGGGAAGTCCAGCTTGCCGTCGTCGGTGGCCCGGATGTTCTTCAGCCCCGTCTGCAGGACGGAGCGCAGCTTCTCGTACGGAGGTTTGTCCTGGTACTCCAGAGACCAGACCAGCTCCAGGAAGCTCCGGATCTCCCCTGGAACCAGAACCAGGACACGGTGGACCCGTTAGAACCAGGACCCGTTAGAACCAGGACCCGTTAGAACCAGAGACCAGACCAGCTCCAGGAAGCTCCGGATCTCCCCTGGAACAGGACAGGTCTTTACCCAGCAGCCCCTCTGTTCTGGTCCAGACCCCCCCCAGCAGCAGTGGTGCCTTGGTGTTCCTCAGGGCTCCATTGTGGGGCCTCTACTCTTTTCCCTACATGCCCCCCCAGGGATCCATTCTTGAATGTAAAACACCGGATCCTGCAGTGTGGGAGTGAGAGGGGCAGGGTAACGGCCCGGTCAGGGTAACGGCCCCTTTTGGGCGGGGGAGAGGTTTGTCCGTCAAGACTCCTCTCCCTGGCCCTGCCCCTTCTAAACCTTTCCCCGACCCTGAACCAACCTGGGACTTGATGATTGGGCCGGAGCTTCGGGAGCTGCTGCTTCCACCTGCCTGCGGTCCCCACCCCCGGTCATCCAGTTGGATAAACCTGAACCAGATCTCACCTGGGGGGTCCTGGGAGGGGAAGCACTGCTTCAGGAACTGAACCAGGTCTTACCTGGGGGGTCCTGCGAGGGGAAGCACTGCTTCAGGAACTCGGGGATGTTTTCTCTACTCCTGGGGAGAAAGAGGAGACGAGTCCAGGTCAGTTCTTGCTGAGATAACGCTGAGAAGTTCTGGTACCAGAGGGGGGTCTGCTGGTCTGTACTGGTCTCTAGTGGTCTCTACTGGTCTCTACTGGTCTCTACTGGTCTCTACTGGTCTCTACTGGTCTCTGCTAGTCTCTACTGGTCTCTGCTAGTCTGTACTGGTCTCTACTGGTCTCTACTGGTCTCTACTGGTCTCTACTGGTCTCTACTGGTCTCTAGTGGTCTCTAGTGGTCTCTAGTGGTCTCTACTGGTCTCTACTGGTCTCTACTGGTCTCTACTGGTCTCTACTGGTCTCTAGTGGTCTCTAGTGGTCTCTAGTGGTCTCTAGTGGTCTCTACTGGTCTCTACTGGTCTCTACTGGTCTATAGTGGTCTCTACTGGTCTCTACTGGTCTCTACTGGTCTCTACTGGTCTCTACTGGTCTCTACTGGTCTCTAGTGGTCTCTAGTGGTCTCTACTGGTCTCTACTGGTCTCTACTGGTCTCTACTGGTCTCTACTGGTCTCTAGTGGTCTCTAGTGGTCTCTAGTGGTCTCTACTGGTCTCTAGTGGTCTCTACTGGTCTCTAGTGGTCTCTACTGGTCTCTAGTGGTCTCTAGTGGTCTCTAGTGGTCTCTACTGGTCTCTACTGGTCTCTACTGGTCTCTACTGGTCTCTAGTGGTCTCTAGTGGTCTCTAGTGGTCTCTAGTGGTCTCTACTGGTCTCTAGTGGTCTCTAGTGGTCTCTACTGGTCTCTACTGGTCTGGTCTCTACTGGTCTCTACTGGTCTCTACTGGTCTCTAGTGGTCTCTACTGGTCTCTACTGGTCTCTAGTGGTCTCTAGTGGTCTCTAGTGGTCTCTACTGGTCTCTACTGGTCTCTACTGGTCTCTACTGGTCTCTACTGGTCTCTACTGGTCTCTAGTGGTCTCTAGTGGTCTCTACTGGTCTCTACTGGTCTCTACTGGTCTCTACTGGTCTCTACTGGTCTCTACTGGTCTCTACTGGTCTCTACTGGTCTCTACTGGTCTCTACTGGTCTCTACTGGTCTCTACTGGTCTCTACTGGTCTCTACTGGTCTCTACTGGTCTCTACTGGTCTCTACTGGTCTCTACTGGTCTCTAGTGGTCTCTAGTGGTCTCTACTGGTCTCTACTGGTCTCTACTGGTCTCTACTGGTCTCTAGTGGTCTCTACTGGTCTCTACTGGTCTCTAGTGGTCTCTAGTGGTCTCTACTGGTCTCTACTGGTCTCTACTGGTCTCTACTGGTCTCTACTGGTCTCTACTGGTCTCTAGTGGTCTCTAGTGGTCTCTACTGGTCTCTACTGGTCTCTACTGGTCTCTACTGGTCTCTACTGGTCTCTACTGGTCTCTAGTGGTCTCTAGTGGTCTCTACTGGTCTCTACTGGTCTCTAGTGGTCTCTACTGGTCTCTACTGGTCTCTACTGGTCTCTACTGGTCTGGTCTCTACTGGTCTCTACTGGTCTCTACTGGTCTCTAGTGGTCTCTACTGGTCTCTACTGGTCTCTAGTGGTCTCTAGTGGTCTCTAGTGGTCTCTACTGGTCTCTACTGGTCTCTACTGGTCTCTACTGGTCTCTACTGGTCTCTACTGGTCTCTAGTGGTCTCTAGTGGTCTCTACTGGTCTCTACTGGTCTCTACTGGTCTCTACTGGTCTCTACTGGTCTCTACTGGTCTCTACTGGTCTCTACTGGTCTCTACTGGTCTCTACTGGTCTCTACTGGTCTCTACTGGTCTCTAGTGGTCTCTACTGGTCTCTACTGGTCTCTACTGGTCTCTACTGGTCTCTAGTGGTCTCTAGTGGTCTCTAATAGTCTCTACTGGTCTCTAGTGGTCTCTACTGGTCTCTACTGGTCTCTACTGGTCTCTAGTGGTCTCTAGTGGTCTCTACTGGTCTCTAGTGGTCTCTAGTGGTCTCTAGTGGTCTCTACTGGTCTCTAGTGGTCTCTACTGGTCTCTACTGGTCTCTAGTGGTCTCTAGTGGTCTCTAGTGGTCTCTAGTGGTCTCTAGTGGTCTCTAGTGGTCTCTACTGGTCTCTACTGGTCTCTACTGGTCTATAGTGGTCTCTAATAGTCTCTACTGGTCTCTAGTGGTCTCTACTGGTCTCTAGTGGTCTCTACTGGTCTCTACTGGTCTCTAGTGGTCTCTAGTGGTCTCTAGTGGTCTCTAGTGGTCTCTAGTGGTCTCTAGTGGTCTCTACTGGTCTCTAGTGGTCTCTAGTGGTCTCTACTGGTCTCTACTGGTCTCTAATAGTCTCTACTGGTCTCTACTGGTCTCTAGTGGTCTCTAGTGGTCTCTAGTGGTCTCTAGTGGTCTCTAGTGGTCTCTAGTGGTCTCTAGTGGTCTCTAGTGGTCTCTAATAGTCTCTACTGGTCTCTACTGGTCTCTACTGGTCTCTACTGGTCTCTAGTGGTCTCTAGTGGTCTCTAGTGGTCTCTAGTGGTCTCTAGTGGTCTCTACTGGTCTCTACTGGTCTCTACTGGTCTCTACTGGTCTCTACTGGTCTCTACTGGTCTCTACTGGTCTCTACTGGTCTCTACTGGTCTCTAGTGGTCTCTAGTGGTCTCTACTGGTCTCTACTGGTCTCTAGTGGTCTCTAGTGGTCTCTAGTGGTCTCTAGTGGTCTCTACTGGTCTCTACTGGTCTCTACTGGTCTCTACTGGTCTCTACTGGTCTCTACTGGTCTCTACTGGTCTCTACTGGTCTCTACTGGTCTCTACTGGTCTCTACTGGTCTCTACTGGTCTCTACTGGTCTCTAGTGGTCTCTACTGGTCTCTACTGGTCTCTAGTGGTCTCTACTGGTCTCTACTGGTCTCTACTGGTCTCTACTGGTCTCTACTGGTCTCTAGTGGTCTCTAGTGGTCTCTACTGGTCTCTACTGGTCTCTACTGGTCTCTAGTGGTCTCTACTGGTCTCTACTGGTCTCTACTGGTCTATAGTGGTCTCTAGTGGTCTCTAGTGGTCTCTACTGGTCTCTACTGGTCTCTACTGGTCTCTACTGGTCTCTACTGGTCTCTACTGGTCTCTACTGGTCTCTACTGGTCTCTACTGGTCTCTACTGGTCTCTACTGGTCTCTAGTGGTCTCTAGTGGTCTCTAGTGGTCTCTAGTGGTCTCTACTGGTCTCTACTGGTCTCTAGTGGTCTCTAGTGGTCTCTAGTGGTCTCTAGTGGTCTCTAGTGGTCTCTAGTGGTCTCTAGTGGTCTCTAGTGGTCTCTACTGGTCTCTAGTGGTCTCTACTGGTCTCTACTGGTCTCTACTGGTCTCTAGTGGTCTCTAGTGGTCTCTACTGGTCTCTACTGGTCTCTACTGGTCTCTACTGGTCTCTACTGGTCTCTACTGGTCTCTAGTGGTCTCTAGTGGTCTCTAGTGGTCTCTAGTGGTCTCTACTGGTCTCTACTGGTCTCTAGTGGTCTCTAGTGGTCTCTAGTGGTCTCTAGTGGTCTCTACTGGTCTCTAGTGGTCTCTAGTGGTCTCTAGTGGTCTCTAGTGGTCTCTAGTGGTCTCTAGTGGTCTCTAGTGGTCTCTAGTGGTCTCTAGTGGTCTCTACTGGTCTCTAGTGGTCTCTACTGGTCTCTACTGGTCTCTACTGGTCTCTAGTGGTCTCTAGTGGTCTCTAGTGGTCTCTACTGGTCTCTAGTGGTCTCTACTGGTCTCTACTGGTCTCTAGTGGTCTCTAGTGGTCTCTAGTGGTCTCTACTGGTCTCTAGTGGTCTCTAGTGGTCTCTAGTGGTCTCTAGTGGTCTCTAGTGGTCTCTAGTGGTCTCTAGTGGTCTCTACTGGTCTCTAGTGGTCTCTACTGGTCTCTACTGGTCTCTACTGGTCTCTAGTGGTCTCTAGTGGTCTCTACTGGTCTCTACTGGTCTCTACTGGTCTCTAGTGGTCTCTAGTGGTCTCTAGTGGTCTCTACTGGTCTCTACTGGTCTCTAGTGGTCTCTAGTGGTCTCTACTGGTCTCTAGTGGTCTCTACTGGTCTCTACTGGTCTCTACTGGTCTCTAGTGGTCTCTAGTGGTCTCTACTGGTCTCTACTGGTCTCTACTGGTCTCTAGTGGTCTCTAGTGGTCTCTAGTGGTCTCTACTGGTCTCTACTGGTCTCTAGTGGTCTCTACTGGTCTCTAGTGGTCTCTAGTGGTCTCTACTGGTCTCTACTGGTCTCTAGTGGTCTCTAGTGGTCTCTAGTGGTCTCTAGTGGTCTCTACTGGTCTCTACTGGTCTCTAGTGGTCTCTACTGGTCTCTACTGGTCTCTACTGGTCTCTAGTGGTCTCTAGTGGTCTCTACTGGTCTCTAGTGGTCTCTAGTGGTCTCTAGTGGTCTCTAGTGGTCTCTACTGGTCTCTACTGGTCTCTAGTGGTCTCTAGTGGTCTCTAGTGGTCTCTAGTGGTCTCTACTGGTCTCTACTGGTCTCTACTGGTCTCTAGTGGTCTCTACTGGTCTCTAGTGGTCTCTACTGGTCTCTAGTGGTCTCTACTGGTCTCTACTGGTCTCTAGTGGTCTCTAGTGGTCTCTAGTGGTCTCTAGTGGTCTCTACTGGTCTCTAGTGGTCTCTAGTGGTCTCTAGTGGTCTCTACTGGTCTCTAGTGGTCTCTAATGGTCTCTAGTGGTCTCTAGTGGTCTCTAGTGGTCTCTAGTGGTCTCTAGTGGTCTCTACTGGTCTCTACTGGTCTCTAGTGGTCTCTACTGGTCTCTACTGGTCTCTACTGGTCTCTAGTGGTCTCTACTGGTCTCTAGTGGTCTCTACTGGTCTCTAGTGGTCTCTACTGGTCTCTACTGGTCTCTAGTGGTCTCTACTGGTCTCTAGTGGTCTCTAGTGGTCTCTACTGGTCTCTACTGGTCTCTAGTGGTCTCTAGTGGTCTCTAGTGGTCTCTAGTGGTCTCTAGTGGTCTCTAGTGGTCTCTAGTGGTCTCTAGTGGTCTCTAGTGGTCTCTACTGGTCTCTAGTGGTCTCTACTGGTCTCTAGTGGTCTCTACTGGTCTCTAGTGGTCTCTACTGGTCTCTAGTGGTCTCTAGTGGTCTCTAGTGGTCTCTACTGGTCTCTAGTGGTCTCTACTGGTCTCTAGTGGTCTCTAGTGGTCTCTAGTGGTCTCTAGTGGTCTCTACTGGTCTCTAGTGGTCTCTAGTGGTCTCTAGTGGTCTCTAGTGGTCTCTACTGGTCTCTACTGGTCTCTAGTGGTCTCTAGTGGTCTCTACTGGTCTCTAGTGGTCTCTACTGGTCTCTAGTGGTCTCTACTGGTCTCTACTGGTCTCTAGTGGTCTCTAGTGGTCTCTAGTGGTCTCTACTGGTCTCTAGTGGTCTCTACTGGTCTCTAGTGGTCTCTAGTGGTCTCTACTGGTCTCTAGTGGTCTCTACTGGTCTCTAGTGGTCTCTACTGGTCTCTACTGGTCTCTACTGGTCTCTAGTGGTCTCTAGTGGTCTCTACTGGTCTCTAGTGGTCTCTAGTGGTCTCTACTGGTCTCTACTGGTCTCTAGTGGTCTCTACTGGTCTCTACTGGTCCGGTCTCTACTGGTCTCTACTGGTCTCTACTGGTCTCTACTGGTCTCTACTGGTCTCTACTGGTCTCTACTGGTCTCTACTGGTCTCTACTGGTCTCTAGTGGTCTCTACTGGTCTCTACTGGTCTCTACTGGTCTCTACTGGTCTCTAGTGGTCTCTACTGGTCTCTACTGGTCTCTACTGGTCTCTACTGGTCTCTACTGGTCTCTACTGGTCTCTACTGGTCTCTACTGGTCTCTAGTGGTCTCTACTGGTCTCTACTGGTCTCTACTGGTCTCTACTGGTCTCTACTGGTCTCTACTGGTCTCTACTGGTCTCTACTGGTCTCTACTGGTCTCTACTGGTCTCTAGTGGTCTCTAGTGGTCTCTAGTGGTCTCTAGTGGTCTCTAGTGGTCTCTAGTGGTCTCTAGTGGTCTCTAGTGGTCTCTACTGGTCTCTTAATAGTCTCTAGTGGTCTCTACTGGTCTCTACTGGTCTCTACTGGTCTCTAGTGGTCTCTAGTGGTCTCTAGTGGTCTCTACTGGTCTCTAGTGGTCTCTACTGGTCTCTAGTGGTCTCTAGTGGTCTCTAGTGGTCTCTACTGGTCTCTAGTGGTCTCTACTGGTCTCTACTGGTCTCTAGTGGTCTCTAGTGGTCTCTAGTGGTCTATAGTGGTCTCTACTGGTCTCTAGTGGTCTCTACTGGTCTCTACTGGTCTCTACTGGTCTCTACTGGTCTCTAGTGGTCTCTAGTGGTCTCTACTGGTCTCTAGTGGTCTCTACTGGTCTCTAGTGGTCTCTAGTGGTCTCTAGTGGTCTCTACTGGTCTCTAGTGGTCTCTACTGGTCTCTACTGGTCTCTACTGGTCTCTAGTGGTCTCTACTGGTCTATAGTGGTCTCTACTGGTCTCTAGTGGTCTCTACTGGTCTCTAGTGGTCTCTAGTGGTCTCTACTGGTCTCTAGTGGTCTCTAGTGGTCTCTACTGGTCTCTACTGGTCTCTAGTGGTCTCTACTGGTCTCTACTGGTCTCTACTGGTCTCTACTGGTCTCTACTGGTCTCTACTGGTCTCTAGTGGTCTCTAGTGGTCTCTACTGGTCTCTAGTGGTCTCTAGTGGTCTCTAGTGGTCTCTAGTGGTCTCTAGTGGTCTCTAGTGGTCTCTACTGGTCTCTAGTGGTCTCTACTGGTCTCTAGTGGTCTCTAGTGGTCTCTAGTGGTCTCTAGTGGTCTCTAGTGGTCTCTACTGGTCTCTACTGGTCTCTACTGGTCTCTACTGGTCTCTAGTGGTCTCTACTGGTCTCTACTGGTCTCTACTGGTCTCTACTGGTCTCTACTGGTCTCTTAATAGTCTCTAGTGGTCTCTACTGGTCTCTACTGGTCTCTAGTGGTCTCTAGTGGTCTCTAGTGGTCTCTAGTGGTCTCTACTGGTCTCTACTGGTCTCTACTGGTCTCTACTGGTCTCTACTGGTCTCTACTGGTCTCTAGTGGTCTCTACTGGTCTCTAGTGGTCTCTAGTGGTCTCTACTGGTCTCTAGTGGTCTCTAGTGGTCTCTAGTGGTCTCTACTGGTCTCTAGTGGTCTCTAGTGGTCTCTACTGGTCTCTAGTGGTCTCTACTGGTCTCTACTGGTCTCTACTGGTCTCTACTGGTCTCTACTGGTCTCTACTGGTCTCTAGTGGTCTCTACTGGTCTCTAGTGGTCTCTACTGGTCTCTACTGGTCTCTACTGGTCTCTAGTGGTCTCTACTGGTCTCTAGTGGTCTCTACTGGTCTCTAGTGGTCTCTACTGGTCTCTACTGGTCTCTACTGGTCTCTACTGGTCTCTACTGGTCTCTACTGGTCTCTACTGGTCTCTACTGGTCTCTACTGGTCTCTAGTGGTCTCTAGTGGTCTCTAGTGGTCCAGTCTCTGCTGGTCTCTAATGGTCTCTACTGGTCCGGTCTCTACTGGTCCGGTCTCCACTGGTCTCACCTGGTCTTGGCGTCCCTGACGTAGACCGGGTCCTGCAGCCGGTCCTCCCAGGGCAGTCGTCCACACAACCATTGGAGGAGACAGTAGGAGAGGATCTCCAGGTCACTGCGTCTGGAGCAGGCTGGAACCACAACCAGAACCATCATCAGAACCAGAACCACCAGAACCAGAACCATCAAGATCTCCAGGTCACTGCGTCTGGAGCAGGCTGGAACCAGAACCAGAACCATCAGAACCATCAGAACCACGAGGAACCAACAGAACCATCATCAGAACCAACAGAACCATCAGAACCAATTGTCATGAACCAGATCGGGGTTTTTCCCTCACACATTAGTTAGGAGCCTCCGCCTAACTTCGTTCCACCAGCTCTCAAAACTCTGTCGTCATGAAAGCTGTTATTTCCTGGCAGCGTTGGACTGGATGGATGTTATTTTAAACTGCAGTTGCAGCATTACGCCAGTGTGAGGCGCTGTATCAACGACTGCACCAGCAGAAGAAGAAGACGAAATCAAGAAATATTTTCTAGAGGAATTGGAGAAAGACCATCAAACGTGGTTTCCATTGGTCTCATTGGTCTCATTGGGTCATCGGGTCATTGGGTCATTGGTCTCATTGGGTCATTGGTCTCATTGGGTCATTGGTCTCATTGGGTCATTGGTCTCATTGGGTCATTGGTCTCATTGGGTCATTGGTCTCATTGGGTCATTGGTCTCATTGGGTCATTGGTCTCATTGGGTCATTGGTCTCATTGGGTCATTGGTCTCATTGGGTCATCGGTCTCATTGGGTCATTGGGTCATTGGGTCATTGGTCTCATTGGTCTCATTGGGTCATTGGTCTCATTGGGTCATTGGGTCATTGGTCTCATTGGGTCATTGGTCTCATTGGGTCATTGGTCTCATTGGGTCATTAGTCTCATTGGGTCATTGGGTCATTGGTCTCATTGGGTCATTGGGTCATTGGTCTCATTGGGTCATTGGTCTCATTGGGTCATTGGTCTCATTGGTCTCATTGGGTCATTGGTCTCATTGGTCTCATTGGGTCATTGGTTCATTGGTCTCATTGGGTCATTGGTCTCATTGGGTCATTGGTCTCATTGGTCTCATTGGTCTCATTGGTCTCATTGGTCTCATTGGGTCATTGGTCTCATTGGTCTCATTGGGTCATTGGTCTCATTGGGTCATTGGTCTCATTGGGTCATTGGTCTCATTGGGTCATTGGTCTCATTGGGTCATTGGTCTCATTGGGTCATTGGTCTCATTGGGTCATTGGTTCATTGGTCTCATTGGGTCATTGGTTCATTGGTCTCATTGGGTCATTGGTCTCATTGGGTCATTGGTTCATTGGTCTCATTGGGTCATTGGGTCATTGGGTCATTGGTCTCATTGGTTCATTGGTCTCATTGGTTCATTGGGTCATTGGTTCATTGGGTCATTGGTTCATTGGTCTCATTGGGTCATTGGTCTCATTGGGTCATTGGTCTCATTGGGTCATTGGTCTCATTGGGTCATTGGTCTCATTGGGTCATTGGTCTCATTGGGTCATTGGTCTCATTGGGTCATTGGGTCATTGGTCTCATTGGTTCATTGGGTCATTGGGTCATTGGTCTCATTGGGTCATTGGTCTCATTGGGTCATTGGGTCATTGGTTCATTGGTCTCATTGGGTCATTGGTCTCATTGGGTCATTGGTCTCATTGGGTCATTGGTCTCATTGGGTCATTGGGTCATTGGTTCATTGGTCTCATTGGGTCATTGGGTCATTGGTCTCATTGGGTCATTGGGGTCATTGGGTCATTGGGGTCATTGGGTCATTGGTCTCATTGGGTCATTGGGGTCATTGGGTCATTGGGGTCATTGGGTCATTGGTCTCATTGGGTCATTGGTCTCATTGGGTCATTGGTCTCATTGGGTCATTGGGTCATTGGTCTCATTGGGTCATTGGGGTCATTGGGTCATTGGGGTCATTGGGGTCATTGGGTCATTGGTCTCATTGGGTCATTGGGGTCATTGGGTCATTGGGGTCATTGGGTCATTGGGTCATTGGGTCATTGGGTCATTGGGGTCATTGGGTCATTGGTCTCATTGGGTCATTGGTCTCATTGGGTCATTGGTTCATTGGTCTCATTGGGTCATTGGTCTCATTGGGTCATTGGTTCATTGGTCTCATTGGGTCATTGGGTCATTGGTCTCATTGGGTCATTGGTCTCATTGGGTCATTGGGTCATTGGTTCATTGGTCTCATTGGGTCATTGGTCTCATTGGGTCATTGGTCTCATTGGGTCATTGGGTCATTGGTTCATTGGGTCATTGGGTCATTGGGTCATTGGTCTCATTGGGTCATTGGGGTCATTGGGTCATTGGGGTCATTGGGTCATTGGTCTCATTGGGTCATTGGGGTCATTGGGTCATTGGGGTCATTGGGTCATTGGTCTCATTGGGTCATTGGTCTCATTGGGTCATTGGTCTCATTGGGTCATTGGGGTCATTGGGTCATTGGTCTCATTGGGTCATTGGTCTCATTGGGTCATTGGTCTCATTGGGTCATTGGGTCATTGGTCTCATTGGGTCATTGGGGTCATTGGGTCATTGGGGTCATTGGGTCATTGGTCTCATTGGGTCATTGGGGTCATTGGGTCATTGGGGTCATTGGGTCATTGGTCTCATTGGGTCATTGGGGTCATTGGGTCATTGGGGTCATTGGGTCATTGGGTCATTGGGTCATTGGGGTCATTGGGTCATTGGTCTCATTGGGTCATTGGTCTCATTGGGTCATTGGTTCATTGGTCTCATTGGGTCATTGGTCTCATTGGGTCATTGGTCTCATTGGGTCATTGGTCTCATTGGGTCATTGGGGTCATTGGGTCATTGGGGTCATTGGGGTCATTGGGTCATTGGTCTCATTGGGTCATTGGGGTCATTGGGTCATTGGTCTCATTGGGTCATCGGTCTCATGTAACCGTGGCCGTTGAGCCTTTTGTCTTGACGGTGAAATCAGAAGTTATAGCCGTTTTTAGCCGACGCTTACGAACGTCTAGCTGCTTGGCTGAGCCAGCTGTCAATCACTCACCGACTCCTGTGTGACGACGGCCAGCCATTGGCCGAGCCAGCTGTAGGGTGTAACGATACACTAATCTCACGATACGGTACGATACACGATATTGAGGTCACGATAACGATACGATATTATAGCAGTATTTTTTTAACAACCTTGAATGAGGAACATATGACTGGAAAAAATGTCTTTTATTTGAAAGACACAAAATACAAAACAATACTGTGCGTTTGCCCTATTGTTCCAGTTTGTAATGCTTTATAACTGTTTAAGTTTTAAAGAGAAAGACAGGCCAAACATTTTCCACAAACTGAACTAAAAGTAAATGTCAGGTTTGCATTATGCATCTTCAGTTTCATACAAGTACAAATATTTAGACACAAACTGAATAGTTTCTCTCATGTATGATTTGACTTTTTTATTTTCCAGAAATTTAACAATAAAATTAAATAAATAAATAAAAGTAAATAAATACATACAATTTTACATCATAACAAAGATTGATTCATGCTCACCTTATAAGTGTAAGAGGAGATTTATTTTTGTTAAGAAGGTTATTTCATTATTTTATAAATATATTCTGATGTAAATCAGGGACTATAATGACACTAGTCAGTTTATCTGTAGTGATTAGTCTGTTTTAGATTGGGCGGAGTGATACGCCACAGTACGGCACTAGGTGCTGTGTTGATGTTCTAAAATCCTACACTGTTGAGGGACATTAAAGTACTCTCGAATTCTGAAGAAGTTTTCCCCGACCCAAAAAAGGTTTAATTTAATAAGGTAAGGCTTAACTCTACACCAGACGTAAAAGTTCAGAGCTCAAAACTCTAAGAGTCCCGTGATCCATCGGTCTCATTGGGTCATCGGGTCATTGGGTCATTGGGTCATTGGTCTCATTGGGTCATTGGTCTCATTGGGTCATTGGTCTCATTGGGTCATTGGTCTCATTGGGTCATTGGTCTCATTGGGTCATTGGTCTCATTGGGTCATTGGGTCATTGGTCTCATTGGTCTCATTGGGTCATTGGTCTCATTGGGTCATTGGTTCATTGGTCTCATTGGGTCATTGGTCTCATTGGTCTCATTGGGTCATTGGTTCATTGGTCTCATTGGGTCATTGGTCTCATTGGGTCATTGGTCTCATTGGTCTCATTGGGTCATTGGTCTCATTGGTCTCATTGGGTCATTGGTTCATTGGTCTCATTGGGTCATTGGTCTCATTGGGTCATTGGTCTCATTGGTCTCATTGGTCTCATTGGGTCATTGGTCTCATTGGTCTCATTGGGTCATTGGTCTCATTGGGTCATTGGTCTCATTGGGTCATTGGTCTCATTGGGTCATTGGGTCATTGGGTCATTGGTCTCATTGGGTCATTGGTCTCATTGGGTCATTGGTTCATTGGTCTCATTGGGTCATTGGGTCATTGGTCTCATTGGGTCATTGGTCTCATTGGGTCATTGGTCTCATTGGTCTCATTGGGTCATTGGGTCATTGGTCTCATTGGGTCATTGGTCTCATTGGGTCATTGGTCTCATTGGGTCATTGGTCTCATTGGTCTCATTGGGTCATTGGTTCATTGGTCTCATTGGGTCATTGGTCTCATTGGGTCATTGGGTCATTGGTCTCATTGGGTCATTGGTCTCATTGGTCTCATTGGGTCATTGGTCTCATTGGGTCATTGGTCTCATTGGTTCATTGGGTCATTGGTTCATTGGGTCATTGGTTCATTGGTCTCATTGGGTCATTGGTCTCATTGGGTCATTGGTCTCATTGGGTCATTGGGTCATTGGTTCATTGGTCTCATTGGGTCATTGGTCTCATTGGGTCATTGGGTCATTGGTCTCATTGGGTCATTGGTCTCATTGGGTCATTGGGTCATTGGTCTCATTGGGTCATTGGTCTCATTGGGTCATTGGGTCATTGGTTCATTGGTCTCATTGGGTCATTGGTCTCATTGGGTCATTGGTCTCATTGGGTCATTGGTCTCATTGGGTCATTGGTCTCATTGGGTCATTGGGTCATTGGTCTCATTGGGTCATTGGTCTCATTGGGTCATTGGTCTCATTGGGTCATTGGGTCATTGGTCTCATTGGGTCATTGGGGTCATTGGGTCATTGGGTCATTGGTCTCATTGGGTCATTGGTCTCATTGGGTCATTGGGTCATTGGTTCATTGGTCTCATTGGGTCATTGGTCTCATTGGGTCATTGGTCTCATTGGGTCATTGGTCTCATTGGGTCATTGGTTCATTGGTCTCATTGGGTCATTGGTCTCATTGGGTCATTGGTCTCATTGGGTCATTGGTCTCATTGGGTCATTGGGGTCATTGGGGTCATTGGGTCATTGGTCTCATTGGGTCATTGGGGTCATTGGGGTCATTGGGTCATTGGTCTCATTGGGGTCATTGGGTCATTGGTCTCATTGGGTCATTGGTCTCATTGGGTCATCGGTCTCATTGGGTCATTGGGGTCATTGGGTCATTGGTCTCATTGGGTCATCGGTCTCATGTAACCGTGGCCGTTGAGCCTTTTGTCTTGACGGTGAAATCAGAAGTTATAGCCGTTTTTAGCCGACGCTTACGAACGTCTAGCTGCTTGGCTGAGCCAGCTGTCAATCACTCACCGACTCCTGTGTGACGACGGCCAGCCATTGGCCGAGCCAGCTGTAGGGTGTAACGATACACTAATCTCACGATACGGTACGATACACGATATTGAGGTCACGATAACGATACGATATTATAGCAGTATTTTTTTAACAACCTTGAATGAGGAACATATGACTGGAAAAAATGTCTTTTATTTGAAAGACACAAAATACAAAACAATACTGTGCGTTTGCCCTATTGTTCCAGTTTGTAATGCTTTATAACTGTTTAAGTTTTAAAGAGAAAGCCAGGCCAACCATTTTCCACAAACTGAACTAAAAGTAAATGTCAGGTTTGCATTATGATCTTCAGTTTCATACAAGTACAAATATTTAGCCACAAACTGAATAGTTTCTCTCATGTATGATTTGACTTTTTTATTTTCCAGAAATTTAACAACTAAAATTAAATAAATAAATAAAAGTAAATAAATACATACAATTTTACATCATAAAACAGATTGATTCATGCTCACCTTATAAGTGTAAGAGGAGATTTATTTTTGTTAAGAAGGTTATTTCATTATTTTATAAATCTATTCTTTATATTGTGATGTAAATCAGGGACTATAATGACACTAGTCAGTTTATCTGTAGTGATTAGTCTGTTTTAGATTGGGCGGAGTGATACGCCACAGTACGGCACTAGGTGCTGTGTTGATGTTCTAAAATCCTACACTGTTGAGGGACAGTAAAGTACTCTCGAATTCTGAAGAAGTTTTCCCCGACCCAAAAAAGGTTTAATTTAATAAGGTAAGGCTTAACTCTACACCAGACGTAAAAGTTCAGAGCTCAAAACTCTAAGAGTCCCGTGATCGGGACCAAAACGGGACTAGTTTCTTCTGAGCGGAGGAAGATTTTGGTCCGCGGGTCGAGGGGCGGTCGTTACTAGTCAACACAATAGATTAATATTAATAACCCAATATCAGATACAGTTTGTCACCTCCACGACACGTATCGTGACGTTTTTGTATCGTGAAATTTCGTGGCACCATATATTGTTACAGCCCCAGCTGTCAATCACTCACCGACTCCGGTGTGGGCGTCGATGCTGGTGAACTCGATGGTTCCGTCGTGGCAGCGTTTGGGATCCTCCCTGTACGGTTTGTGGACGCCGTCGGGGGCGTAGCGGTACGCCAGGCCGTAGTCCAGCAGGTAGACCTGAAACACAGACCGGGAACTGAGACCTGGACCTGGACCTGGACCTGGACCTGAGCCAGGCCGTAGTCCAGCAGGTAAACCTGCAACACACACCCACAATGTGGAAAGAGCCGTATTCAGACCCTCCAGAAGTTCCCGCATAATCAAGCAAATGGCGCTTGATTGTTTGGGGTAGGGCTGAACGATTAATTGCATTTGCGATAATATCGCAATGTGATAAAACGAGATTTTCTAACCACAAAGGCTGCGATTTGACAAGATCACGTGATCTGGTCACGTTGCCGGCAGGGAAAACAAGTCGACAGTGCGGCGTGTCTGCGTGTAACCTACTGTATCTACCATGGCCTCAGTGTTAGGGCTCGACCAGGCGGGGCTTTATAAATATATGGGCTTTATAAATGTATTAAATATATGAGCGCGGAGTCGGCGGTGCGCGGCGCCGAGCACGAGCGCGCTCCGGCGGACAGTGAAGCCAGATTTATGGTTCTGCGTTACACCAACTCAGAGCCTACGCCGTAGGGTACGCGGCGACGCGTGCGCCGTACAGACGTGTGTCGACGTGTTAAAGAGGTAAAGCCACAGATTTGTTTTCTTTATTGTTGTAATCTGTGCTTTAAATAAATCTGACATTGTTTATTATAAAACAGACTGATTTATTGCTTGTGTAGTTGAAAAATAGATGAGAACAGGACCTTGAAAAAATAATGGCATATTAAATCGCAATCGCAATATTGAGGAAAAAAAAATCGCAATTAGATTATTTTCAAAAATTGTTCAGTCCTAGTTTGGGGCTCGCTTGATTTCACAATCCCTGCGTATTTTCCGCATTAAGTTGGGATGAGAGTGAAATGGAGCTAGGACGCGCAACGTCACCGGCTTGCGCCTCATTCACAGTCGGGTAAATAAAACAACACGTGGCGTCTTGCTGCAAGGAACGAGGTGAGTGGAAGCTGCTCAGACTGAACGGGTGTGTGCGCGCGAGCGCGCTGCATTTGCGAGTGACTTTTGAGACTCCCCTGACGTGACTCGATCCACAGATAAGTTGTTAACACGGAAAGATCTGCAACCAAACAGACGTCTTCCTTAGTTTCAGCCCATCGTACGAGCGAACCCCACGTGGGGGACGATTTACGTATTTGTGGATCGAGTCACGTCAGGGGAGTCTCAAAACTCACTCGCAAAAGCGCAGCTCACAGACAAATGAATCTCGTCCTGTGCATTTGTGGATCGGCGTGTGCATTTGTGAATCGTGTCCTTTGCATTTGTGGATCGTGTCGTGTGCATTTGTGAATCATAATGACCTGGTCCGGTCTCGGTACTGGTCCCGGTACTGGTACTGGTTCTGGTTCTGGTTCTGGTACTGACCTGGTCCGGGTCCCGGTAGCTCAGCAGCAGGTTGGAGGCCTTGATGTCGGCGTGGACGTACTCGTTCTGGTGGATGAACTCCAGGACGTCCAGCTGGAACAGAGACACACAGAGACAACATACAGGTTAGAGTCAAGAAAAGAGAGAAAACTCCAGGACGTCCAGCTGAGACACAGAGACACAATACAGCTTAGAGACCAGATCCAGGTTTACATCAAGAGAAAACTCCAGTCCCCCAGACTCTGGATCCAGACCTGAGTCCCCCCCCCAGGAACCAGCAGATCCAGACCCTAGTGGTCTGTAGAGGACCTGCAGGTCTGGGTCTGGACCTGAGTCCCCCCCCATTCCAGGTCCAGGACCGGTGAACCCACCAGACGGAGTCCGAGCTGCAGCACCAGTTTTCTGGGGAACTTCCTCCCACTTTCCTCAAACTTCTTCTGCAGATCTGTGCCCAGTCTGTCGATCACGATGAAGCGGTACCTGCAGGAGAAAAGATCAGGAAAAGATCAGGTAAATATCACGATGAAGCGGTACCTGCAGAAATAAAGAGAAATAAAAGATCAGGTAAAGATCAGGTAAATATCACGATGAAGCGATACCTGCAGAAATAAAGAGAAATAAAAGATCAGGTAAATATCACGATGAAGCGATACCTGCAGAAATAAAGAGAAATAAAAGATCAAGCAAATAACACGACGAAGCGGTACCTGCAGGAGAAAAGATCAGGAAAAGATCAGGTAAAGATCAGGTAAATAAAGATCAGGTAAATATCACGATGAAGCGGTACCTGCAGGAGAAAAGATCAGGTAAAGATCAGGTAAATAAAGATCAGGTAAATATCACGATGAAGCGGTACCTGCAGAATTAAAGAGAAATAAAAGATCAGGTAAATATCACGATGAAGCGACACCTGCAGAAATAAAGAGAAATAAAAGATCAGGTAAATAAAGATCAGGTAAATATCACGATGAAGCGACACCTGCAGAAATAAAGAGAAATAAAAGATCAGGTAAATATCACGATGAAGCGGTACCTGTAGAAATAAAGAGAAATAAAAGATCAGGTACATATCACGATGAAGCCGTACCTGCAGGAATAAAGAGAAATAAAAGATCAGGTAAATATCACGATGAAGCGGTACCTGCAGGAGAAAAGATCAGGTAAATATAACGATGAAGCTGTACCTGTCACCGATACCTGCTGGAGAAAAGATCAGGTAAATATCACGATACCTGCAGGAGAAAAAGATCAGGTAAATATCACCGATACCTGCAGGAGAAAAGATCAGGTAAATATCACGATACCTGCAGGAGAAAAAGATCAGGTAAATATCACAATGAAGCGATACCTGCAGGAATAAAGAGAAATAAAAGATCAGGTAAATATCACAATGAAGCGATACCTGCGGGAATAAAGAGAAATAAAAGATCAGGTAAATATCACAATGAAGCGATACCTGCAGGAATAAAGAGAAATAAAAGATCAGGTAAATATCATGATGAAGCGATACCTGCAGGAGAAAAGATCAGATATTTTCTGCTGATTTCTGCTAATTGGAGTGGGGAGGATTCCTAGTCTACAGACAAACGCATAAGTCGTCGACAGCTGCTCTGGCTCTTTCAGAGCTGCCGGACGTGGCTGAAGGATCAAGCAAGGCGATCAACACTCAGACTTTAACGCTGGGAGAGCAAAACCACAAGCTGGATGCGATTCTTGAACAGAATCGCAGGCTGGCGGCGTCTTTGAGCTCATTGGCAAGATGGATAACACCTTGGAGAAGTTGGAAGCTCGGCTTGGCGGGAATTGATCACAAATTCGTCTGTTTGGAGTCGCCATTGATGAACCAGAGACTGAAGGCAGACGGAAAATTACTGAGGCTGCCTGTTTCTTTTCTTTCAATACAATTGTTGATTCTATCATCTGGCCTTGACAGGGCAGCTTGGCCGGCTGCTCCAAACACAATCTCCCTGGTGGAATGTAAACAAGTGACTCTGCCCCCACTAACCCTCCCCTCCCAGGAACATCTGTGGACCTGGATCAGAACTGACCGAGCCGTCTGATAACATCAAGGACATTGGCTGAGGAGCAGCTCTGAGAGAAGTTCATGGAGTTCTACTTTATTCTAGTATTAGGTAGTATAGTTGTACTTTAATCTAGTATTAGGTAGTATAGTTGTACTTTAACCTAGTATTAGGTAGTATAGTTGTACTTTAACCTAGTATTAGGTAGTATAGTTTTACTTTAACCTAGTATTAGGTAGTAAACTTGTACTTTAATCTAGTATTAGGTAGTAAAGTTGTACTTTAATTAGACCCTCCAGGAATCTGCAAAGAAAAAGTTTAAATTCCGCGGAGAGGAATTCTTGATTCCGCAGCTTGAAAGTTAATATTCCGCGGGCATTAAAAAATATATATTTTTAATGTAAAAATTAGGTAAATTTTTACCAAAACACTCTAAAACTGTAAAACAGTGTGTAACATACTATTACTGGTTATAAAATAATGAACATCAACATTTTCTTTGTCCCACTTTGGCATATTTATTTGCAACGAAAAGAGAAGGCCATTTGCAGTAAAAATAAAAATATAAAATGCTGACACTGTGAAATGCAGTATAGTACTGTTCCCTGAACACTGGGAAAACCAGTGTTCAGGGAACAGTACTATTTGTCCTCGGAAGTGGGGATTTCCCAGTTCCCAGTCGGAATTTTCAACTGGAATGCCCCTTGAAGTGGGATTTCCTACTGGGAAAGTGGGAGAAGCTTCACCACCCCCGAGTTACCATTCCAAGATGGCTGCCATTCCCAGTTCCCAGTTCCGACTTCCGAGGTGAATGGAACGCGGCATTTGACTTACTGGGCACCGGACGGAGAAATCGCTCCATAACTGAAGGTTTTCTTTATGCTGTATGTAGTAATGTCTCCCCATATCTACAGTATGTAGTTAATAGTTTAAACTTTACTTTATGTCTCCGTGGAAGCCAAGGACCGATGCTGGTGACTGTTTGTTTCCTTATCCGGCTAGTGTTACTACCTATGTGCGACATCTAGCGGCCGGGATGAAAATTACATGTAAAAAAAGTGATTTTTCTGCACCAGACATTGAAATCCACGGAAGGTCTGTAAATCCACGGACAGCCGTGAAATCCGCGGAAATTTCCGCGATCGCGGAATCGCGGATTCATGGAGGGTCTAGTTAATCTAGTATTAGGTAGTAAAGTTGTACTTTAACCTAGTATTAGGTAGTATAGTTGTACTTTAACCTAGTATTAGGTAGTATAGTTGTACTTTAACCTAGTATTAGGTAGTATAGTTGTACTTTAACCTAGTATTAGGTAGTATAGTTGTACTTTAACCTAGTATTATGTAGTATAGTTAGTAACCACTCACTTGTTTCCTCCGGTCTCGTGCAGCGTTAGGTAGTATAGTAGTACTTTAATCTAGTATTAGGTAGTATAGTTGTACTTTAACCTAGTATTAAGTAGTATAGTTAGTAACCACTCACTTGTTTCCTCCGGTCTCGTGCAGCGTTAGGTAGTATAGTAGTACTTTAATCTAGTATTAGGTAGTATAGTTGTACTTTAACCTAGTATTAAGTAGTATAGTTAGTAACCACTCACTTGTTTCCTCCGGTCTCGTGTAGCGTTAGGTAGTATAGTAGTACTTTAATCTAGTATTAGGTAGTAAAGTTGTACTTTAATCTAGCATTAGGTAGTATAGTAGTACTTTAATCTAGTATAAGTAAAGACTCACTTGTTTCCTCCGGTCTCGTGCAGGCCGAACCCCCAGAACCGAGGAACTCCCAGGTGTTTCAGCTTGTGAGTTTTCATCCACGTCTTAACTGCAGGAGAGAAGATCAGGAAATAACAAGATCCGGAAATAACAAGATCAGGGAATAACGAGATCAGGGCATAACAAGATCAGGAAATAACAAGATCAGGGAATAACAAGATCAGGGAATAACAAGATCAGGGAATAACAAGATCAGGAAATAACAAGATCAGGCAATAACAAGATCAGGCAATAACAAGATCAGGCAATAACAAGATCAGGCAATAACAAGATCAGGCAATAACAAGATCAGGCAATAACAAGATCAGGCAATAACAAGATCAGGCAATAACAAGATCAGGCAATAACAAGATCAGGCAATAACAAGATCAGGCAATAACAAGATCAGGCAATAACAAGATCAGGCAATAACAAGATCAGGCAATAACAAGATCAGGCAATAACAAGATCAGGCAATAACAAGATCAGGGAATAACAAGATCAGGCAATAACAAGATCAGGCAATAACAAGATCAGGCAATAACAAGATCAGGAAATAACAAGATCAGGAAATAACAAGATCAGGCAATAACTGAGATGGAATGTTGACATCAGTCTGTGTTTTCTGGGCGGGTCAGGAAGGGGGTGTGGCCAGTAAGGGGCGTGGTCAGTAAGGGGCGTGGCCAGCGTGCTGGGGCGTCATCGGCTGCAGGGACTAATATTTACCAAGACCCAGATCCTGAAGGAATAAAAATCTGGTTCCTGCAAATATTAAGCTAATCGTCTGCTAATATTCACCTAATCGTCAGGGCAGCCTGACGTCTGGATTGTTGTTGTAGATCAGCAGTCGAAACCAAAGATCCATATTGGACCAAACAGACAAAGAACTAATCTGTCTGTAGCCGCAAAACATGAAAAGTCTTGTATCAGAATTAGAATGAAGAAACACATGCTGCATGTTTCTATATTAGTTATTAATTATTAGTTATTATTAGTT
Organism: Cololabis saira; assembly: GCF_033807715.1. Taxonomy (NCBI): domain Eukaryota; kingdom Metazoa; phylum Chordata; class Actinopteri; order Beloniformes; family Belonidae; genus Cololabis; species Cololabis saira. The sequence continues at coordinate 42,913,023 of NC_084602.1, forward strand.
TCTATATTAGTTAGAACTGGGGGAGATTTATTTATTCATTATGCACTTCCAGAAAAACTTAGAAATGTCGAGAAAAAAGTCAAAGAAAAAAGATGCGTGAGGGGGCGGGGCTTCAGGTCAGGTGACTCACTCAGCTCCGGCTCGCCGGCTCTCATGTAGAAATGCTGCTCACAGAATAACGGCCCGTTATCACTCGGTTCCTGAGGAGAAAACACAATCAGACCAGAAGAACCAGAACCAGACCACGTTTCCACGTAGCCGGGTATTTACAAAAACAGATATTTCCCTCTACGTTTATAAAAACCCCATCATTTCCAGGAACCTGCATAAATATCTGTTAAGGTGCTATGAGCAGCCAAACCTACAGGGGGCAGTGTAACGAGAAGATAAAGTCTTACTTCTCAACATTTTGATTTTTTTCTTGACATTTTTCTCCGAATTTTGACTTTGACCTTTTTTCTCAAAATTTTGAGAAAAAGTCAAAATTTTTAGACTTTTTTTCCTCAAAAGTTTGACTTTTTTCTCAAATTTTCGACTTTTTTTTTCTTCAAAATTTCGACTTTTCTCAAGATTTCGACTTTGTTCTCAAATTTTCGACTTTTTTCTCAAAACTTCGCCTTTTTTTACTCAAAATTTCGACTTTTCTCTAAAAATTTCAACTTTTTTCTCAAGATTTCGACTTTTCTCTCAAAATTTTGATTCTTTTCTCGACATTTCATGTCGAGACTTTTTTCTCTGAATTTTGACTTTTTTCTCGACTTTTTTTCTCATAATTTGGACTTTTTTCTCAAATTTTCGACTTTTTTCTGGCCTTTTTTTTTTCTCAAAATTTCGACTTTTCTCAAGATTTCGACTTTTTTCCTCAAAATTTCGACTTTGTTCTCAAATTTTCAACTTTTTTCTCAAAATTTCGCCTTTTTTTACTCAAAATTTCGACTTTTCTCTAAAACGTCAACTTTTTTCTCAAGATTTCGACTTTTCTCTCAAAATTTTTTATTTTTTTCTCGACATTTCATATTTTTTCTCAAAATTTCTCAAAAACGGATATTTCCCCATGTACGTTTATAAAAATCCCATCATTTCCAGGAACCTGCATAAATATCTGTTAAGGTGCTATGAGCAGCCAAACCTACAGGGGGCAGTGTAACCAGAAGATAAAGTCATGCTAGCCAATCAGAATCCTGGAAAAAAACATCAACAAATGACACAAGTAACTTCCAGTTACTTCCAAGATGAACCAGAGTCTTTGGTTTGGAGTGACAGAGAAGTGGAGTTACTTTTAAGTGTGACGTTAGAATATAAAACAGGTCAAATATAAGAAAATATTGACGGTTACAAACTAATTGTAACCACAGGTGTCACTCATGACGCTGGTGACGTTTCTGTCTCATAATGTGACGTTCTGAAGAATAAATGTCCGTTTCTCTCCGTTTACAAGCAAACGTGAAGACGGAGGTTTGAAAAATCTACACTTTGGACGGAGTTTTCAGGAATGATGGTTTTTGGAGACTTTGAGCTTCGTTTTCGTGTAAACGAACGAACAAAACGCAGGAAAACACCAATGTTTCTGACATGTGGAAACGGGGCCTCAAGGACTTTTTACTGGGAAGACTCATGAGATTCAAATATCAGAGGGAGTTTGTGGGAGTTTGTGATTCTTACCACTTTGACGACAAACGGAGCGTCAGAACCGACGGGTCGGTCAGAGTTACGATCCGCTGGAGAGGAAACAGAGAAATTAATCACATAAATACCGTTATTTATCCATAAATACTAGAGATGCACCGAATGTTCGGTAACCGAAATTGTTCGGCTGAAAATAGCAAAAAAAACACTTTGGATGTTCGGGGAAAAAAACGAACAATTAATAACGGCGTGCTTAGATGACGCAAAAGAAGTGGATTAAACAAAATAAAGAAAAAGCAAATCAATCCCTTCCCACATTAATACTTAATACTACTTGATTTTCTTTATTTTGTTTTATCCACTTCTTTTTCAATGCACTTTAATGCATTTTTTTGTTTTAAGGCCTATGTTACAATTCTTCAGCAGTCAGTTCAGCCTAATATAAGCTCAAAGATGGCCAAAAATGTATTTTGCTAATGTATTTATTTTAAGTTACTGTGCCTTGTTGGTATAATATCTGCTGAAATATTTAAGAAATGCTGGGAAATTAAAAAATGTTCAGTTGTTCATGTTCAAAAAATATTTCTACCTTGTAATTTTGTAAAATATTTTTTTTCTTTGAAAGGCCATGCCTAAAACACATTTATTTAATTCATGCAATGGTGAAAAAATGGAGAAACTGCAAAGAACCATTATTCGGTATGTTATTCAGTATTCGGCCAAGTGTTTATTATTATTTTCGGCCATTTCATTTTGGTGCATCACTAATAAATACACCAGAGCATCATCTGCAGAGGAAATGAGTTTCAGTTTATTCGGAGCTTCAATTTCCCCTGAGATCAGTTTGTGTTTGAGAAGGAGGAACCAGATCCAGATCCAGAACCAGATCCAAACCAGAACCAGGATCAGTTGATCCAGGTGTTTCCTACCCAGGTACATCAGGTGTTTCTTAAAGGTGTTTCTTACCCAGGTACATCAGGTGTTTCTTAAAGGTGTTTCTTACCCAGGTACATCAGGTGTTTCTTAAAGGTGTTTCTTACCCAGGTACATCAGGTGTTTCTTAAAGGTGTTTCTTACCCAGGTACATCAGGTGTTTCTTAAAGGTGTTTCTTACCCAGGTACAGCAGGCCGAACCCCCCCCGGCCCACCGGGGGTCCGAGTTTCCAGGATTTCTTCCCGACGTCCGTCAGAACTTCTCCAGGAGGAAATTCCTCCGCCAGCTTCCTCTTGGCCGGAGCCCGAGCTCGGACGGCCGCCTTGGCTTTGGGCGGCATCAGAAATCTCTGAAATTATAATTATCAGCCCCAAAACAAAAAGAGAAACATGAATTAAAAACCTGGGTGGATTAACTCCTTGGATTAAATCCGAGGTCACGAGTCTCGGTGTTTTCACAGACTCATATAAACCCATATAAACAAGGTGAGCAAAACTTCAGGAACATAGTAAAAGTAAGAGCTTTTATAAATCAAAATGATGCTGAGAAGCTAATTCAGGCCTTCATATCTAGACGACTGTAAAGTAGGGATGGGCGGTATGGACTAAAAAATGTATCACCATTATTTCTGACATTTATCCCGATAACGATAAAAATGACGATAAAAAAAATACCAATTCAACTCCAACTTTGTATAAATCTATCACCACATTCAGTCTTTGGAGCCAAATCACTGCTCTAAAAGATACTAAATACTACTAAACTACACCAATTAAATGAGTTACACCTGTACTGCAAAACTGTAATGATTCAAATGAAACAAGTTTGAAATGTCAGAACAGATTCAACATTTATTCAAACTGCATGGCTTAAACAGTGGGATAACAGCAAACAGCAAAAGTACCTTGTCCTTCAAGTTTTCTTAGCTTATAAAATCACAAAGTAGAAAAAAATACAACCTGATAAATAAAGAAACAGGACAAATAAATAAAAGTTAACTGAAAATAAAATCCTATCAGTGATGACCTTCTAATATAAATAAAATGTGCAAATTAACCTGTGGTTGGAACATGCCACAAATTGATACTATTGCAATTTTTTTTCCTAATAGTCAAACGTTATATCAAAATGTAACAACCATTTCCTTCTGTTTTTGCAGACTCTGCACATAATAGATGATGTTTGCTCCTTGTCTCTTTTTAAATCCAAACCAGTTCCAGATAACGGAGCGGGAGCCTCGTTTAACAACGAGCTCCTCGCTCTCAGATCCGCCTTCAAACATGTTTCTTACACAAAAACCTCATTAACAGGAATTTATCCTTTTTACCGCGAGATGACAAATTCTTACCGTGGGAAATTTTTTTGACGGTTTATCGTGAACGGTAAAATATCACCCATTCCTACTGTAAAGCACTTTTCACAGAAGAAAAACCACAGGGAGACTCAGCTCATCCAAAACTCTGCAGCTCGACTGTTAAAAACCAAAGAGAGAGACATTAGTCCAGTCTTAGCTACGCTGCACCGGCTCCCTGGAACATTTACAACTGACTTTAATCACCAGGGGCCTCATTTGTAAAGCTTTCTGCCACAAAACAGGGCTTGAAAGATGAGACGCACGTTCTAAATCTAAATAGTTGTTTAAACAGCAACATAAAGAGATGCAGCAGCTTCATCAGGAACCGGAATAAAGTGGAAAAATATACGGAAGGTGTAACGTTGGTGCCAAACAAAACAACCGTCAACCGGAAGTGTCTCTTTGTTGAGATGGCAACCATGGTTGCCATGGTTACCATGGTTAGAGCGCCACCTAGCGTCAGGAGTCAGCCGTGCTCTGGACATTTATTCTCTGAACGGCAGGTAAAGTCAGACACGTGATCGGTTCTGGATGTTTATCAGAAATACGATCTCTTTGCTGCGTAAACGTACTGAGAGAGAAGAAGAGGTGATGCAGCCTAGGAATGGGTGATATTTTACCGTTCACGATAAACCGTCAAAAAAATTCCCCACGATAAGAATTTGTATCCCACGGTAAAAATGATAAATTCCTTTTGATGACGCAGAAGGATGGAAGGAAGGAAGGAAGGAAGGAAGGAAGGAAGGAAGGAAGGAAGGAAGGAAGGAAGGAAGGAAGGAAGGAAGGAAGGAAGGAAGGAAAGAAAGAAAGAAAGAAAGAAAGAAAGAAAGAAAGAAAGAAAGAAAGACCCGTTGATGAGGTTTTTGTGTAACATGGTGGATCTGAGAGTGAGATAGACATATATATTTAAAAAAAATGTTTGTTTTGATTGAGATTTCCAGTTTATTTTATCAGATTTAAACGAACTTTTAACAGTTTAAACCAGTTTAAACCCCAGCAGAAGTGTTTTATCTCCTCAGATTAACCAGTTTAATCAGCAGATTCAGCTCATGTTAGGGTTAGAGTCTCCAACATGTGGAGAATAGAAACTAGTGTTTGAATCTGACACTTCCGTGATTAGCTCGGTGCTAACTACACAAACTAAACCTGCTGCTATAATGATCTCTCTGTAACTCCCGGTTCCTGGCGGGACCGGGACCTTAAACAGCTCAGTTAAACCTTAAACTGACCCGGAAAACCCGCTCCGTGAGGAATAAAACCCCAAACTTACCGGAGTTTAACGTTTGTGTCGCAGATTAAAAACCTGCAACGAATCTCCCGCAAAACGACGGGCAGGAAGTGACGTCACCAGGCTTTAGCGTCGCTTCCGTCACGTCACTGGAAGTAAAGCCGTTAGTTTTGTTTTTTTAATTGAACACAATATTTAAACAAGAAAAACACATTTTATATAAACTGCTAGTCGAGGAAATATAGTATAATAAAATGGAACATTTGGGAGGTTTCATGAACAAGAGACAAATAAACAAAAATAAGATAGACAAGTAAAGTTAAAACAAAGGAATAGTCAGACATTTTAAAGTAAATAACATCGACATTTCAGAAAGAGACTTAAAATAAAATATACTTTGATGTATCGGTTAATAATTTTTTTGCAGAGTTATTTGACTTCATATTTTTTATAGAAACAAAAACACTTTTGCAATCATTTATAAAAAATTGGAAAGAGGTATCATTTTTCTCCACTTACAACAATGTATGTGATATTTAGCCAGTAAGAGTAATAATAAATAAAATAATTTAAATAATTAAAAAAAAAATTAAAATATCAAAATCAAAATATAAAAAAAAAAAAAATTAAATATATTAAAATATTTTAAAAAATAATTAACCAAGAGGGACATTGATTTATCAATTGTATCTATATAAAAAATAATATTAGCGATTTCTAATTTTGGAATGTCATTCATTTTTAAAGATTAGCCAATTTCTAATTTCATGCCAAAACATTTGTGAGACACAATAGAAACATGTGATCTAGTGATTCCTCAGATTCATTACAGAAAGCACCGGCGTCGACTTCAGATTTTAATCTGTCTCAGGAAGCCTTTGTGGCACAGATAGTTTTTATATTTTCATTTTATGCAAAATATTATAAAGTCTGTCACACCAAGGTTTTGTTTCTTTTATGTATTTTATTTTATTTTTATTGATTTAATTTAGTTTATTTATTTTAATTTTACTAATATTCTTGTTGTTGATGATGCAGGACTCTTCTGAGCTGCTATATTATAAAATATATATATATATATAATATATATATAAAAAAATATATATATATTATATATGTCATATATGTATATATATATATATATATATATATATATATATATATATATATATATATATATATATATATATATATGCATATATAAATATATATGACATATATATATATATATATATATATATATATATATATATATATATATATATATATATATATATATTTATATTTATATATATATATATATACATATATATTCATATATCATATTTCATATATTCATATATACCAGACCTGCAGTCCCCCTACTAGCCACTAGGGGTCTCGTTCTGGTTTCAGGTGCAGAAGCTGAACTTTAATCAGTTTATAAAGTTTGGACACTCGTCCCCGTTTGTTTGAATTATAATTTGTGTCCAAACGTTTGGTCTGAACTGTAAATCTGCAGTTTTGAACGCGCCATTCGATACAGACGTGTCTGGTTTCAGCTGCAGCTGCCTTGCTCATGAATAAGGTATCGGTTGTTCAGGTGTTTCCAGAGAGGACCGGCTTCACCTGTCAGACGCTGGTGGAACCGGCGGAGAGATGACGCTCTGCAGCGGCCCGGAGGACGAGGAGAGAGGAGGGAAGGGAAGGAAAGGAGAGATGACGCTCTGCAGCGGGGAGGACGAGGAGAGAGGAGGGAAGGGAAGGAAAGGAGGGATGACGCTCTGCAGCGACGAGGAGGACGAGGAGAGAGGAGGGAAGGGAAGGAAAGGAGGGAAGGGAAGGAAACACGTGTCGTTCCCTCCAGACGAACAGATGGTTTCCAGCTTTGTTGAACAGAGAGACGGGAACGGAGACGGTGAGAAACTGATTAATCTGTCAGATTAAACCCTTTAAAACCAACCGGTTCCAAGTTAGAACCAACTCTGGTTGGTACTAAAGTACTACTGATGGTACCAAGGTACTACTGATGGTACCAAAGTACTAGTGATGGTACCAAGGTACTACCAAGATACAACTGATGGTACCAAGGTACTACCAACCGGTTCCAAGGTAGCACCAACTCTTTGCTGATTTAGAGGAAGTTCGATATTGGTGAATCTTATTCCCTTAAATCATACGCTCTCCTGGCCTCCGGCTGGACAGGGAATTCGATTCCATCCCGTCACCGTTTATCTTGATACCATACTGATCCAAATGCACCTTGAAGTTGCAGAGAAATGATATTTCAAACTAGCGACGGCATCTTTTAGGAAGGAGTTCACTTCTCCGGTCCAGATTCCGCAGGCAGGTGGAAGCAGCAGCAGGATGACCAGAGGGGGGGGGGGGGCCAGGAACACAGGCCAGAACGCAGCTCCCGAGGCTCCGGCCTGCAAACATGCACAAAAGAGAAAAAAGGGGGGCCGGCAAAAGAAACTACAGGAACGATGGACAAAAATGATAGCTATGAGATACTTATAATAAATAAAAATGGAAATGGAGAAGAGAGGAAGGGAAGAGGAGAGGAGAAGAAGGGTGAGAGGCACCGCCCAGCGGATCATGTCGGTGCCCCCTGCAGCATAGGCCTATAGCAGTGTTGTGCAACTCATAGGTAGCTTGGCTGTCCAGTTATCAAGGCTAATGATAATTCTATTAAAGAATTATTAATAATTAATAAAGTTGACTATTTATCAAATTGTATTATCAAAAATGATAATTCTCGTAGGGGCACCACCGCCGGGGCCTTACTTCCGGTGGGATTCGATAACTAACAGCAGAAAATCAGTCTCATTATGATTTGAATTATCCTGCAGAACAGCAAATCTTACAGAATAACAGTGAAGGCGTGATATCCGAACACTAGGCTCTGCTTAAACAAATCAATTTGTGACCAAATCTTGCATGAAATAACACAACCACTCATAAAGAAATCAATCAGAATTTATTTACATACGGGTGTCAAAAGATGATAAACGCAACACCCAAATAAACCTGATGGCAGAAATGGCTTAAGTATCCATAAAACAATTAATTAACTAGAAAAACAACAATCAATAAAATGAAACATAAACGTTAAATGCATGGAATGAAAAAAAAGAAGAAATCAAGCAATAATAACGAAGATACAGAACATCTACAGTTCAACGGGGCTCCTGTGGTCTTTTAAAGATGGACGCGCCCTCTGGGCCACGTGCAATCGGACCGGATGGCGAACGCAGCATTTAAAACGTGCCTACGGCAGAAAACAACGACTACCAAATAATCAAACATGAATGACTAGCAGAAAGTAGTGACTCCAAATTAATGAAAACCGTTCTGATAATGATGCTGATGTAATCTCAGCTCTGAACACAGATTTAGCTCTGTAACACTCTGAAGTTACTGATAACCCAGGTCTCACAATCTCACACACAGTTCTGAACACTCTTAAATCCTACTGATCACTGCTACGCGGGCTCACGTCTCCTCTGGGGTCCGGAATCGGGTGCCTGCGGGCTTGTTGACTGGGTTCGCGGTCCTGCTGGGGTTTCGCAGTCAGGCTATCGCGTCCCGTCCCTTCCCCTGAAACGGATTAGACAGCGGCGGGGCCGCCTCGTGCCGGGCCGTGGTTCCGGACCAAACGGAGGCTCACACGCATTCCTAGGCGCGGCGGGGGGACCGGTCTCTCCTGCCGTGCTTCCCTCTCTGCGCCGGTCGCCGACGCGCGGCCGTCCGGGCCCCGGGAGAGCTCACGCCGGGCGAGACGCCGGCCGTCCGTCCCCGATCCCTGCGCCGGTTCGCAGACAGGGGCTCGGAGCGGGGAGGGGGGGTTCAGTCAGAGAACTCAATCGCAGCTGTGTCCCGATCTGGTTGCCGGGAGCGCGTGGGCGTCGGAAGCTTGGATCTGTGAACTTAAAGAGGAACAGAGTTTAGTGAGAAATCGGAGCCTCCCGGGGGACTGCGGCTTCAACGGCCGGACCCCGCAGGGCCCGGTCCGGTGCGGGCCTCCTGCCTCCCCCCCGCCCGGGGGAAGAGAGAGGAGATGGGGTGCTTTGGCCTGCGCCGATGAGATGAAGTTGAGAAGAAGAGAAGGGGAGCAGCGGCTTCAACGGCCGGACCCCGCAGGGCCCGGTCCGGTGCGGGCCTCCTGCCTCCCCCCAGCCCGGGGGGAGAGGAGGTGGGATCTTTGGTCCTGCTGCTCAGGAAGAGAGGTTGATCGGAAGAGAAAAAAGAAAGTCTCGGTGCAGCACGGAGTTTTGTATCTCTGCGCGCTGCGATGACGTCAGCGGTGCCTCGTTTGTGATTGGATGCGCGCCGCTTGTCAGGCGCCACCCCCCCCCCGCAAGGCATGCTGGGGGTGGTAGTTCAGGCAACGGCGCCATTTTATGAGGCACATTAAAGCGGAAAAGGGGGGTTCAAAGAAGCAGTACCATTTTGAGGTCTGGTTTTGCGCTCCGCTGCATCCGGCTCCCCCCCAGGGGGTGTCGCAAAACCCCAAGGAAGTCTGTTTTCCCTGGCAGAAACCCTGCTGGGTCCTTGTTTTGATCTCCGGCCATGCCGTGGGGGTCGTAAACGGACTATCTCGACCCAGGCCGAGATAACCAGGAGTTAGCAGCAGGGGGTCGCAGGACTTCAGGAAGAAGGGGCAAAGTCTGGTTTTACAGGTCCTCATAATCACAAAAATATACATTTATAAAAGTCCACATGATCACTGGGTGCGGCCCAACAGCAGCATATCTACCACCAAGCTATATTTGAGACTAACTATTATAGTCTTGTTCTATAGCTGCAACTATGACTACTGACTCTAACACACTAGAGTTTACACTACCTAGAGATTTACCAACACCAGCTAGAGGTTTACTAAACACTAACTATAGGCTTTACTAAACAGAAAGGTTTTAAGTTTAGTTTTAAAGGTGGAGGTGGTGTCAGCCTCCTTAACCCAGATTGGAAGTTGGTTCCATAGTAATGGTGCCTGATAGCAGAACGCCCGCCCTCCAAATCTACATTTAGATACTCTAGGAACTACGAGTAAACCTGTACTCATACCCCTTTTCCACCAAGCTGGTTCCAGGGCTGGTGCTGGTGCTAAAGCCGGTTCATGGTTGGTTCTAAGTAAGAACCCGTTGAGAACCGTTGCTTTTCCACCAGCTGGTGCTGACCAGAGAGCCACGTCATCACGTTACTGCAGACGTCTGTGTACGTCACCATTTCCCGGTACAACTAGCACCAAATTCAGTCACCACAACAAAGATGGAGGACTACGCTGTGCTGCAAGTGTTGCTGCTGCTTCTCAAGCCATTATTATCCATTATTAAATAAATGGATATAATAATAAAAGACTCTGCTAACTTAACCGCCGTCTTCAACGCTCCGTTGTTTAAAAACGGCGCTCTTCCGTGTTTACTCTGCTTTGGCTCTTCAGTAACCCCGCCCCCAGCCCTTGACGTAAGCACGTAGCCCCCGACGTAACGTGGTTCTTTCCTCTAGACCAGCAAGAGTTGGTTCTTGTCTAGCACCAGTTTTGAGAGCCAGGAGCCGGTGCTTAGGCTGTGTAAAACCAAAGAACTGGTGCTAAGTCTGGCTCTAGCCCAGAACCAGCCCTGGAACCAGCTTGGTGTAAAAGGGGTATCTGAGAGCGGAGAGCTCCGCCAGGAACATAAGGCACTATCAGGTCTTGTAATAATGTGGAGCTAAGCTGTTTTGGGCTTTATATGCAAGTAATAACATTTTAAATTGGATTCTGAATTTTACAGTTGCAGCCGGCGGCGGCCTCAGCCTGACGGAAGTTCTGGAGAACTACAGACAGAGCTGCATCCAGAACCAGGTCCAGCCCCGGGACCGAGTCCTGGACCAGCTGCAGGTACCGAGTCACTTCCTGTTCCGAGTCTCCTAGCTTCCTGTTCCTCACTACGCCCAGTTTTCAGGGTTCAGTTCAGTGCAGAAGTAAGAAAACAGCAACGTTCCTCAGCCGACCACCAGACTCCGGCTCCGGTTTGGCAGCATTTTTCTCTCCGTCCTCAGGTCTCCCTAACATGTGTCCTGTTAACCCGTCACCAGTTACACTAGCATTATACTAGCACACTAGCATCAGTGGGCGCCGGGGGAGCAGTTGGGGGTTCACCTTTGTAACCGATAATCTTGTCGTCCAGGGCCGAGCCGACCTCCGTAACCACCTTATGGTTCACACAAGGTGGACCGGACGTGAGCGCACGAGTTTACCCGTAGGTGTATCGCTGTAGCTTTCCTGATGGAAGACCTCGCAATGTCTTCTCGCTGGAATTATACAAATACTAGTCTGAATGGTGATAAAACAAACAATTTACTCTTGACGCAGCGTAACCGGGATCAACATCAGAACCCGACTTGCTTCCAAACCACTCCGTGGAACCTTCTGGGAGACCAACGGCAATAGTTCCTGAGAACTATTGAGGTGGAAATACGGTGGAAATACGGCAGAAATAAACTGGAAACACGCCGGAAATACGGCTGAAATACACCGGAAATACGGTGAAAATACACCAGAAATACGGTGGAAATACGGTGGAAATACGGTGGAAATACGGTGGAAATACGGTGGAAATACGGTGGAAATACGCCGGAAATACGGTGGAAATACGGTGGAAATACGGTGGAAATACGGTGGAAATACGGTGGAAATACGGTGGAAATACGGTGGAAATACACCGGAAATACACCGGAAATACACCGGAAATACGGTGGAAATACACCGGAAATACGGTGGAAATACACCGGAAATACGGTGGAAATACGGTGGAAATACGGTGGAAATACGGCGGAAATACGGTGGAAATACACCAGAAATACGGTGGAAATACACCGGAAATACGGTGGAAATACGGTGGAAATACACCAGAAATACGGTGGAAATACGGTGGAAATACACCAGAAATACGGTGGAAATACACCGGAAATACACCGGAAATACAGTGGAAATACGGTGGAAATACGGTGGAAATACACCGGAAATACGGTGGAAATACGGTGGAAATACGGTGGAAATACACCAGAAATACGGTGGAAATACGGTGGAAATACACCAGAAATACGGTGGAAATACGGTGGAAATACGGTGGAAATACGGTGGAAATACGGCGGAAATACGGTGGAAATACGGTGGAAATACGGTGGAAATACGGTGGAAATACACCAGAAATACGGTGGAAATACACCAGAAATACACCAGAAATACGGTGGAAATACACCAGAAATACGGTGGAAATACACCAGAAATACACCGGAAATACGCCGGAAATACACCGGAAATACGGTGGAAATACGGTGGAAATACGGTGGAAATACGGTGGAAATACGCCGGAAATACGGTGGAAATACGCCGGAAATACACCGGAAATACACCGGAAATACGGTGGAAATACACCGGAAATACGGTGGAAATACGGTGGAAATATGGTGGAAATAAGGTGGAAATAAGGTGGAAATACGATGGAAATACACCGGAAATACACCGGAAATACGGTGGAAATACACCGGAAATACGGTGGAAATACGGTGGAAATACGGTGGAAATACACCGGAAATACACCGGAAATACGGTGGAAATACACCGGAAATACGGTGGAAATACGGTGGAAATACGGTGGAAATACACCGGAAATACGGTGGAAATACACCGGAAATACACCGGAAATACGGTGGAAATACACCGGAAATACGGTGGAAATACGGTGGAAATATGGTGGAAATACGATGGAAATACACCGGAAATACACCGGAAATACGGTGGAAATACACCGGAAATACGGTGGAAATAAGGTGGAAATAAGGTGGAAATACGGTGGAAATACACCGGAAATACGGTGGAAATACGGTGGAAATACACCGGAAATACGGTGGAAATACGGTGGAAATACGGTGGAAATACACCGGAAATACGGTGGAAATACACCGGAAATACGGTGGAAATACACCGGAAATACGGTGGAAATACACCGGAAATACACCGGAAATACGGTGGAAATACGGTGGAAATACGGTGGAAATACGGTGGAAATACGGTGGAAATACGGTGGAAATACGCCGGAAATACGGTGGAAATACGGTGGAAATACACCGGAAATACACCGGAAATACGCCGGAAATACACCGGAAATACACCGGAAATACGGTGGAAATACGGTGGAAATACACCGGAAATACGGTGGAAATACGGTGGAAATACGCCGGAAATACACCGGAAATACACCGGAAATACGGTGGAAATACACCGGAAATACGGTGGAAATACGGTGGAAATATGGTGGAAATACACCGGAAATACGGTGGAAATAAGGTGGAAATAAGGTGGAAATACGATGGAAATACACCGGAAATACACCGGAAATACGGTGGAAATACACCGGAAATACGGTGGAAATACGGTGGAAATACGGTGGAAATACACCGGAAATACGGTGGAAATACGGTGGAAATACGCCGGAAATACACCGGAAATACACCGGAAATACACCGGAAATACGGTGGAAATACACCGGAAATACGGTGGAAATACACCGGAAATACGGTGGAAATACGGTGGAAATACACCGGAAATACGGTGGAAATACACCGGAAATACGGTGGAAATACGGTGGAAATACACCAGAAATACGGTGGAAATACGGTGGAAATACGGTGGAAATACGGTGGAAATACGGCGGAAATACGGTGGAAATACACCAGAAATACGGTGGAAATACGGTGGAAATACACCAGAAATACGGTGGAAATACACCGGAAATACACCGGAAATACGGTGGAAATACGGTGGAAATACGGTGGAAATACACCGGAAATACGGTGGAAATACGGTGGAAATACACCGGAAATACGGTGGAAATACGGTGGAAATACGGTGGAAATACGGTGGAAATACGGCGGAAATACGGCGGAAATACGGTGGAAATACACCAGAAATACGGTGGAAATACACCAGAAATACACCAGAAAAATACGGTGGAAATACGGTGGAAATACACCGGAAATACACCGGAAATACGCCGGAAATACACCGGAAATACACCGGAAATACGGTGGAAATACGGTGGAAATACGGTGGAAATACGGTGGAAATACGGTGGAAATACGGTGGAAATACGCCGGAAATACGGTGGAAATACGCCGGAAATACACCGGAAATACACCGGAAATACGGTGGAAATACGGTGGAAATACGCCGGAAATACGGTGGAAATACACCGGAAATACACCGGAAATACGCCGGAAATACACCGGAAATACACCGGAAATACGGTGGAAATACGGTGGAAATACGCCGGAAATACGGTGGAAATACGCCGGAAATACACCGGAAATACACCGGAAATACGGTGGAAATACGGTGGAAATATGGTGGAAATAAGGTGGAAATAAGGTGGAAATACGATGGAAATACGGTGGAAATACACCGGAAATACGGTGGAAATACGGTGGAAATACGGTGGAAATACACCGGAAATACGGTGGAAATACGGTGGAAATACGGTGGAAATACGGTGGAAATACACCGGAAATACGGTGGAAATACGGTGGAAATACACCGGAAATACACCGGAAATACGGTGGAAATACACCGGAAATACGGTGGAAATACACCGGAAATACGGTGGAAATACGGTGGAAATACGGTGGAAATACACCGGAAATACGGTGGAAATACACCGGAAATACGGTGGAAATACGGTGGAAATACACCGGAAATACGGTGGAAATACGGTGGAAATACGGTGGAAATACGGCGGAAATACGGTGGAAATACACCAGAAATACGGTGGAAATACGGTGGAAATACACCGGAAATACGGTGGAAATACGGTGGAAATACGGTGGAAATACACCAGAAATACGGTGGAAATACGGCGGAAATACGGTGGAAATACGGTGGAAATACGGTGGAAATACACCGGGAATAAAATGGAAACACGCCGTAAATACGTTGGAATTAACCGAAAACACACTGGAAATACGGTGGAAATACGGTGGAAATAAACTTTTGAGCTGTGATGAAGATCTGAGAGACCACTGTGGCCGGTTCTACGTTGGTTGAAGGTTTTAAGTTGGTCTTGGAAACATCCAGCTGAAAAAAGTCTAAATGTTGAGAATAAAGTCTAAATGTATTTCAACTTTATTCTCAACATTTCCACTGTTTTCTCGAAGGTGCAGCGACTCTGCTCAGACTTCCCAGTGAACCCGGAGTTAAAACGGTGTTTACCAGCGCTATGAAGACACGGTTTTATCCACTTACAGCATTTCAAAGAACGGGCCCCGCGGGGCCTAGAAGAGGCTTTAAACCCCCCGTCCCCCGGGAGCCCCCCCGCGCACAAACACACCTAATTTAATAACGCTGCTCTTTAGGCGCTGCGGCTCCTCCATTTGCATGGTCTTATTAGCGGTTCCTCCGGTCTAAATACGGCCGTTAGCGGCTGCTCAGCGTCCGTGTTTGATTCTGCAGGACGACCTACAGCAGCTTCATTAGCACCGCCGCCACCGCTAATGTAAGCACCGCTAAGTCGCTAATTTTCCACAAATAATTCCCCTTGATCTGCGGAGGAAAGTGTGCAGGCGGGGGGGAGCGCTAACGCAGACCAAGAAGAGTCTACAGACATGAATTATACATGCTAACGTGTGTGTGTGTGTGTGTGTGTGTGTGTGTGTGTGTGTGTGTGTGTGTATGTGTGTGTGTGTGTGTGTGTGTGTGTGTGTGTATGTGTGTGTGTGTGTGTGTGTGTGTGTGTGTGTGTGTGTGCGTGCGTGCGTGCGTGCGCGTGTGTGTGTTATATTATAGGTCACTGGCGAACATGAAAACGTGACATTTTGTGAGAAACAGACAGATTTATTCATCTTTTTCTGTCATAATTTGAGTCATATGTTGTTAAGACTAAAGCAGAAAACCAGGACTAGTAACTGGAACCAGGACCAGGTTTTTCATGTTGTATCATGTTGTATTTCACTGTTTCTTCCTCTAAACCCTGACTTTAGTCCCTGTCTGGTTCTGGTTCCTCCTCCAGGTATCTTCACTCTCCTGAAAGAGAGTTACTAGTCCTGGTTAATAAATGTTTAGGATCCATCTCTGTGTCATGAACTTTACTCAAACTACAAGCCCCAGATTAAAAGACGGTGCAAGTTTTGGGAGCGTTGGTGACGACGGAGTTCTAAACGGAGCTCTAACCCGCCCTTAAATCACATCAGCATGTTCAGCGTCCGGGCCGGTCCTGGTATCGACCGGTTCTGCAGCTAACGTGGTTTTATCAACAGAGTTGCTGATGCTGCTCAGAAAAACCAGGTTAAACACGTTTCTGCTGCAGGAATATTCCAGAGTTTGCAGGTTCAAACATCAGCTCCAATCACGTCTCCCCGAGGAGATGTGGGTTTGTTTCCTGCAGGTCCCTGAGGTCTCCGGACTTCTCACCTCTCAGGACCTGAACCTGTTGGACCAGAACCACGTCTAAATCCAGCTATCCAGAACAATCCAGCTGAGGATGAAACTTCTACTTCTATCTCCTAAAGAAGAAGTAGCGTATTCTTCTTTGCAAAGAAGAATACGCTTTCCCAAAAATCCGAGCAAACGTGCGCTAGTAGATGATTGATTATTGATGATTGATTGTTGATTGAGGAGCGTTCCACTCCGCGCCGCTAGGTGGCGCCACACGCACCTTTTGGTTGGTTCTTCCGGTTCCGTCTTTGATGTTCGTTTTGTCCTACTGGCTGGTGGAGGCGGCCCGTCCTACACCTGAATAAAGTACAACTTTAATATTTAACTCTAGATTAAAGTACAACTTTAATTAAAGCTGCAGCAGCGATGAACGGGCCCTCGCACTCACGGCCACCGCCCCCCATAAGCATATCAGACATGACACCACCCACGACTTCCTATGTCAAACCATTCAAAAGTTATAGCGGAAAAAAGGGACAACCAATCAGAAGAAGGGGCGGGGCTAATTTTCACCAATTATGGTCAAGGACTCAATACTGAGTCCCATGACACCACCCACGACTCTTTATTTCAAACCATTCAAAAGTTATGGCAGAGAAAAGTTTTCTAGGGGGCGCTGTTGAGCCGTTAGGCCACGCCCATTAATGCAAACCATGAAATATCAAATTTATCGCCAAGTCTGGCTTGCATGTAAAATTTGGTGACTTTTGGAGAACTATCAAATATGAACCAATCACATGAAAGGGGGGCACGCTTTTTGGCGTCTATCGTTGCCCCGGTAACACTTTTGACTGAGAAAGTAATGCGTGGTGTCGCAGGATGGAGACGCACATTTTGATGTATAACACACCTGGGTGCACGTTACGGTTCGGGCCGTATTAACTGCCGAAGGAATGGCATAAATTGCGCCAAAATGACACGATTAATTCAAAATGGCCGACTTCCTGTTGGGTTTGGGCCATGGCGCCAAGAGACTTTTCTTTAAGTTGCGACATGATACAGGTGTGTACTGATTTTCGTGCATGTACGTCAAACCGTATTATGGGGCTTGAGGCGCAAAGTTTTCTAGGGGGCGCTGTTGAGCCGTTAGGCCACGCCCATTAATGCAAACCATTAAATATCACATTTATCACCAGGCCTGACTTGGTGAAAAATTTGGTGACTTTTGGGGCACGTTTAGGGGGAAAAAAGGCCCTCATTTCGTCGAAAGAAAAACGTCAAAAACTAGAAAAATTCCTACAGATAAATGGGGCCTTAATAACCGACGCCAGATTAAAGTACAACTTTACCACCTAACAGTATATTAAACTACTACTTTATGGTACTACTTTAAAGCAGTACCACTCATGATGGTGTGACAGATGAATAAACATTAATATTCATCATAAATACTAATGTTTCCTGTAGCCTGAAGTAATTAATGAGAAACTTTACGTCTCTGGAATATTGATCACCGTCGTCAGGAGGAATGAAACCCGTATGAATGTATTATTTATTTACCTGGGGATTCAAGTGCAGCGTTTATTTTCCAGCCAGACGAACGTTAAGGGTTCCAGATTAAGGAGCTTTAAGAGCCGGTTTGTATTCTCTCCGTGATGTTTGAAGAGTAAGCCTGGAATTAGTTGCACGTTGGCAAATCTTCTAATGAACAGCTTAGCGCTTGTTTCCGCCGCAGATTATTCAGTCGAGTGGACGGAGGAGAAATCAATTACCACAACTTAACTTTCATTATTTATGCCACCGCCCAGGAAAAAAAACTACGTATAAAACATATTATTACAACATAAACCTCCATTAAATTCAGGGTCAGATTCAATTTCCACAAATGTTCCGTTATTCCCGGATAAATCCCCAGGAGGAAGTTTTTATTTAGATGAGGGGAATCAGATCTGCTGCTGGCGATCTTTGATTAGTTATTATTAATGTTGCTCTGCCGAGTCTCAGGCATTTGCATAATTAGAAAATAAAAGGACAACAACAGAATAAAATCAACAACAAAACAAAACAAAAAAATGTAAAAACATTATACATATATATCACTTTGTCAATACATATAACATTTCAACTTTTTTCTCGAAATTGTATTTCAACACTATTTTCTACATTTCGACTTTTTTCTCGACATGTCCACTTTTTTTCCTTTTTTTTCCTTCTTTTCTTCCTATATTTTTCTAATTTTTTTTCTCTTTTTTCCTCTTTTTTTCCTTTTTTTCCATATTTTTTTCTCTTTTTTTCCTCTTTTTTCCTCTTTTTTTCCCTTTTTTTCCTCTTTTTTTGAAATTTAGAGAAAAAAGTTTAAATTTTGTGAAAAAAGTGGAAATGTCAAACGCACATAAAAAACGCACGCTCGAACGCAAAACGCATGCAAAACGCATGCACGCAAAAATGCACGCCCGCACGAACGCACGAAAAAACGCACGAACGCACATATGTATAAAACATTATACATATAACATTTCAACTTTTTTCTCGAAATTGTATTTCAACATTATTTTCTACATTTCTACTTTTTTCTCGACATTTCGACTTTTTTCTCAAATTGCATAATGAAAAAAAATCTTCCTCCTCTAAAATATTATTTGTATTTTTCTCCTGCCTGGCCCTAATTCTCTTCTGTAAGGAAGTGAGTTTTAGTGAGTTGGTTTATTCTGAAATTCTTACTGTGTAAAACTGAACAATGTTCCATTATTCCCGGGATAAATCCCCGGGAGGAAGTTTTTATTCCCTCCAGAAATGAAAGACCAGAGCAGATCTGCTGCTAGCGACGACGAGGTGCAGACCTGCTGCTAGCGACGAGCTGCAGATCTGCTGCTAGCGAAATTTTGTGAAACGCACGCACGCACGCACGCACGCACGCACGCACGCACGCAAAAATGCACGCACGCAAAAACGCACGCACGCAAAAACGCACGCAAAAACGCACGAAAAAACGCAAAAACACACGAAAAAACGCACGAAAAAACACACAAACACATGAAAAAACGCACGGAACAACGCACAAAAAAACGCACGCAAAAACGCACGAAAAAATGTACGAACGCACGAAAAAACACACGGCAAAACGCACGCACGCAAAAATGCACGCCCGCACGCACGCCCGCACGAACGCACGCCAAAAAGGCTGCTAGAAACGAGCTGCAGATCTGCTGCTAGTGACGAGCTGCAGATCTGCTGCTAGCGACGAGCTGCAGATCTGCTGCTAGCGACGAGCTGCAGATCTGCCGCTAACAACGAGCTGCAGATCTGCTGCTAGCGACGAGCTGCAGATCTGCCGCTAGCGACGAGCTGCAGATCTGCCGCTAGCGACGAGCTGCAGATCTGCCGCTAGCGACGAGCTGCAGATCTGCCGCTAGCGACGAGCTGCAGATCTGCTGCTAGCGCCGAGCTGCAGATCTGCTGCTAGTGCCGAGCGCCTTCCTCAGCTCTGTGATCAGCATTAATGTTGCTCTGTGGAGTCTGGGGCCCGACGGGGGGGCTTTTCTTCTAAATTAAAGGCCTGCTGATTGTTGTCGCGGCCCCCCCTCCCTGGCGGGGGATAGTCGAGGTAAATGTCACTCAGTAAGTGCGGCGCTATTCTCCCCGGCGGTTGTTAGCGGCGTCAGCGGCGCGGGATGAGAGCGGAGGAGAAGGAGGGAGGAGGAGCAGAATCGCTCCCGGGAGGAATCCAACACTCGGATCATCAGGACGCGGCAGGAGGACCGGACATATGTCGCTCGCTCGTTACGGCCGCCGCGGCGATAACGGCCCCGTTAGCGCTGGAATCGGCAGCCGTTAGGGCTGGAGGGAGAGCGCGGTGTTCGGGTCGGGAGGAGGATTGATGCTCCGTCACACAAACAAAACCCCGTCGTACCGAACCCTTTTCCTCCAGAGGTCGTTCTGGAGATTCTGCTCTGAAATGACACAATTAACTTCATAATTATTCATCTCTGCAGCTACGAGATGTACTGGAATAATCTTGCTATCAGGGTAAAGGTAGCACGCGTGAGTTGCAGCCCATCTGGTGATTCCTTTAAACCAGGGGTGTCAAACTCATTTTTCTTGTCGGGCCGGATTTGACCAATTTTTTTCTCGCTTGCACGCTCAAAATAACAAAAACGGTGCGAAAATGTTTTCTCTAATTCTTTTTTTTTACTATTGTTATCTAATGCAATATCAGTTTAGTTAGATAAACAGTTAGATAAACAGAAACAAGTATGTTTTTTTTATATTTCGCTTTTTTATAGGAAATGTAATTAAAAGCAAAATCTTTCTTATTACATCCGAGAGTGTTTCTTTGTGATTTAGAGATTTTTCCAGTACAATTAAGTGTATTTATTTTTAAAAATTGGCGCGGATATTTACACCAGTGTGCCGAAAAAGTCAGCACTTCTCTTTTAACTGTTTTACTTTGTCACTATCCTCGTATTCAAAACTGAAATTCTCCGAATAAATATCTTCTATCATCTTTTTTAGCAGTGATATTTTTCCTGCAAAAATATATAATAGTAGTCAGTTAATAAAAATAAACGACGTCTACAAAGAAATAAATGCATTCTAGAAAACTAAAAAAATGTCAAACTGCTGCATCTGCTGCACATCTCCTGTGTGGGATAGTCCTGGAGGAGAAAAGTTGAATTTTTTAGAAAAAAGTTGAAATTTTTAGAAAAAAGTTGAAATTTAGAGAAAAAAGGTGAAATTTTGTGAAAAAAGTGGAAATGTCGAAAACGCACGCAAAACGCACGCACGCAAAAATGCACGCACGCCCGCACGAACGCACGCAAAACGCACGCACGCAAAAACGCACGAACGCACGGCTACGAAGCCAGAGTCCAACAGAGACGTGGCTACGAAGCCAGAGTCCAACAGAGACGTGGCTACGAAGCCAGAGTCCAACAGAGACGTGGCTACGAAGCCAGAGTCCAACAGAGGCACCGTTAGCGCTGGAAGGAGAGCCACCAGGCCCTGCTGCCCTGGAGGAGAAAAGTTTAAATTTTTAGAAAAAAGTTGAACGAAAAAAACGTAAAAACGCACGAAAGAACACATGAAAAAACACACGAACGCACGAAAAAACGCATGAAACAACGCAAAAACGCATGAAAAAACGCACGAAAAAATGAACGGAAAAATGCACGAACGCACGAAAAAACACACGAAAAAACACACGAAAAAACACACGAAAAAACGCAAAACGCACGCAAAAATGCACGCCCGCACGCACGCCCGCAAAAACGCACGAAAAAACACAAAAACGCACGAAAAAACGTCCACCAGGACCTGCAGCCCTCCAAGTTGAAATTTTTAGAAAAAAGTTGAATTTTTTAGAAAAAAGTTGAAATTTTTAGAAAAAAGTTGAAATTTTTAGAAAAAAGTTGAAATTTTTAGAAAAAAGTTGAATTTTTTAGAAAAAAGTTGAAATTTTTAGAAAAAGTTGAAATTTAGAGAAAAAAGGTTAAATTTTGTGAAAAAAATGGAAATGTCGAAAACGCACGCAAAATGCACGCACGCAAAAATGCATGCCCGCCCGCACGAACGCACGCAAAACGCACGCATGCAAAAGCGCACGAACGCACGGCTACGAAGCCAGAGTCCAACAGAGACGTGGCTACGAAGCCAGAGTCCAACAGAGAAGTGGCTACGAAGCCAGACATGCAGTCCTGGTGTAGAAAAGTTGAATTTTTTAGAAAAAAGTTGAAATTTTTAGAAAAAAGTTGAAATTTAGAGAAAAAAGGTGAAATTTTGTGAAAAAAGTGGAAATGTCGAAAACGCACGCAAAACGCACGCACGCAAAAACGCACGAACGCACGGCTACGAAGCCAGAGTCCAACAGAGACGTGGCTACGAAGCCAGAGTCCAACAGAGACGTGGCTACGAAGCCAGAGTCCAACAGAGACGTGGCTACGAAGCCAGAGTCCAACAGAGACGTGGCTACGAAGCCAGAGTCCAACAGAGACGTGGCGACCTGCAGTCCTGGAGGAAAAAGTTGAAATTTTTAGAAAAAAGTTGAAATTTAGAGAAAAAAGGTGAAATTTTGTGAAAAAAGTGGAAATGTCGAAAACGCACGCAAAAATTCACGCACGCAAAAATGCATGCCCGCCCGCACGAACGCACGCAAAACGCACGCATGCAAAAGCGCACGAACGCACGGTCCATAATTCCATAATCCAAGTCCATAATTTTTTCCATAATTAATGCTACTATTAAAACTAAAAACAAGTCAGTATCTTTCCTCTTCATTTCTTCTGGTGTTTTCCCAAGTAATAACACCAGTGGATTTTTATCAAAAGAAACACCAAAAATATTCTCCAATTCTCCGACAATTTTCCCAAAATTCACTTATACGTGACCAAAATACGTGACTGTGGTGTTTTATCTGCTCCCCGCTTTTTTTCCAACAATTTAAAGTTAGATCACATTTGTACTTACTTTGAATTTGGGCTGTCCTAAAATATCTAATTTAAAAAATAAAAATATCTAATTAAAATCCACGCAAACTCCTTCCAATAATTTGAATTAGTTGTTTCGTATATGTTTTTTTTTTTTTTTATGTGTGTTTGTGTTTTGTTGTTTATTTTATTCTGTTGTTGTCCTTTTATTTTCTAAAAAATGCAAATAAAAATATAAAAATTTTTAAAAAATCCCGGTGTCATCTTTCCCCGGTACCAGCGACGCTCGTTAGCGAGAGGTTAAAACACGACTCCATCCTCTCCAGTCTGAGTCGTTTCCCTCGACACCGTTGGAGAAACGGTTTGCTCAACGTAAAAGGAATAAACCCGTGTGTGCAGAAGAGTCGGCTTTTACTCTGCACTAATTGAAATGGGAACGTTAGCAGTTAGAGCGGGAACGTTTGCAGTTAAAGCAGGAGCGTGTTGGGAGGAACTATTAGGGGGAATTGAATTTGCACAGTTGGGTGAACGAAGCGCTAACACGAGTCTCTCTGTAAAGATATTCCAGACTCTGTCACTATGATCATGTTTAAAGTTATTCTGCTCGTCACCGCTGGAACAAACTTCCTGTACCTGATTCTGCTGCAACTGTAGATCCTTTAAATCAGGATAAAAACATTACTGGTTCATTAAATACTGACCTGCTGGATCTACCGCCCTTACTGACTAACTACTGCTGCTTTCTATTATTTCACCTCTTTTCTTATCATTTTATTTTATTTTAAGTTACCCTGCATGTTAGCAGCTACATAAAAACCACATCAGTGCGTCTCCACCGGAAATATTCTGGAAACACGGTGGAAATATGATGGAAATACGGCTGAAATACACCGGAAATAAAATGGAAACACGACATAAATACGCTGGAAGCAACCATAAACACGGTGGAAATATCCTGGAAATAAACCGGAAACACACCAGAGATACGGTGGAAATAAATCAGAAACACGGTGGAAATATGGCTGAAATTAACCGTAAACACGGCGCAAAGACGCTGGAAATAAACCGTAAACACATCAGAGATAAGGTGGAAATACACTGTTTAATTGTGTCTTGCCGCTTTTAATGTTGATGTAAAGCTGTTGAATGACCTTGTGTTGAATTGTGCTCTACAAATAAACTTGCCTTTTTAATTTCTGAGTCAAATGTTGCAGTTTCTGTCGATCTCAAGTTAAATTATTACAATTTAATTATATATAAAAAGGCAGGCTACAACTTATATTCCTTGTCCCGCCTGGAATTATTCTCTGAAATGTTTCTGTTTATTGTCCCCCCAACTATGAAATGGGATTTCGGCCCCGTCTGTCACTATGATCATGTTTAAAATGATGGTTTTAACGTGTTTTAACGTGTTTTAACGTGTTTTAACGTGTTTTTAACATGTTTTAACATGCTTTAACATGTTTTAACATGTTTTAACGTGTTTTAACATGTTTTAACGTATTTTAACATGTTTTAACGTATTTCCTCTGGCCCTCGGTTCCACCTCGGACGGCGACAGGAGTTGGCGTTGACATCGTTGGGGAAGTTGAAGAGAAGCAGCAGTTTTTCCATCACGTCAAGTCAAAAGTGAAGAGTGTG
>NC_084602.1:42942619-42952619 GCF_033807715.1 Cololabis saira
CCTACGGCGTAGGTTACGCGTTACACCAACGCAGACCCTACGGCGTAGGTTACGTGTTACACCAACGCAGACCCTACGGCGTAGGTTACGCGTTACACCAACGCAGACCCTACGGCGTAGGTTACGCGTTACACCAACGCAGACCCTACGGCGTAGGTTACGTGTTGCACCAACGCAGACCCTACGGCGTAGGTTACGCGTTACACCAACGCAGACCCTACGGCGTAGGTTACGCGTTACACCAACGCAGACCCTACGGCGTAGGTTACGCGTTACACCAACACAGCCCTACGGCGTAGGTTACGCGTTACACCAACGCAGCCCTACGGCGTAGGTTACGTGTTACACCAACGCAGACCCTACGGCGTAGGTTACGCAGCGACGCACCGAACGCTGCGTGCGCCGCGTACCCTACACCGTAGGCTACGCCGTCGATTTTACGCGGAACCATAAATCCTTTATTCACTGCAGCACTCGCCCGTGCTCCTGAAAGAAACTCTGAAACTCCTTAAAAACGGGTGAGTACTTGTAGTCTGTCTACGTTTGTACTTTCTAAACAGAAAACTGGCTTATTATCTTCTCTTTTTTCTGATTAAATGCATCCAAAATAGCCGGGTATTTGTGTCCCACCACGGAGCTGCCGCGTTAAATCCACGCAGCCCCGCGTCGCCGCGTACCCTACGCTGTACCCTACGCTGTACCCTACGCCGTACCCTACGCTGTACCCTACGCTGTACCCTACGCCGTACCCTACGCTGTACCCTACGCCATACCCTACGCTGTACCCTACGCTGTACCCTACGCTGTACCCTACGCTGTACCCTACGCCGTACCCTACGCTGTACCCTACGCCATACCCTACGCTGTACCCTACGCCGTACCCTACGCTGTACCCTACGCTGTACCCTACGCCATACCCTACGCTGTACCCTACGCTGTACCCTACGCTGTACCCTACGCTGTACCCTACGCTGTACCCTACGCTGTACCCTACGCCGTACCCTACGCCGTACCCTACGCCGTACCCTACGCTGTACCCTACGCCGTACCCTACGCTGTACCCTACGCCATACCCTACGCTGTACCCTACGCTGTACCCTACGCTGTACCCTACGCTGTACCCTACGCCGTACCCTACGCTGTACCCTACGCCATACCCTACGCTGTACCCTACGCCGTACCCTACGCTGTACCCTACGCTGTACCCTACGCCATACCCTACGCTGTACCCTACGCTGTACCCTACGCTGTACCCTACGCCGTACCCTACGCTGTACCCTACGCCGTACCCTACGCCGTACCCTACGCCGTACCCTACGCTGTACCCTACGCCATACCCTACGCTGTACCCTA
The DNA here is from genome assembly GCF_033807715.1 of Cololabis saira. NCBI lineage: Eukaryota > Metazoa > Chordata > Actinopteri > Beloniformes > Belonidae > Cololabis > Cololabis saira. The sequence goes on from NC_084602.1 coordinate 42,943,973, forward strand.
CGCTGTACCCTACGCCGTACCCTACGCTGTACCCTACGCCATACCCTACGCTGTACCCTACGCTGTACCCTACGCCGTACCCTACGCTGTACCCTACGCTGTACCCTACGCTGTACCCTACGCTGTACCCTACGGCGTACCCTACGCTGTACCCTACGCCATACCCTACGCTGTACCCTACGCTGTACCCTACGCCATACCCTACGCTGTACCCTACGCTGTACCCTACGCTGTACCCTACGCCGTACCCTACGCCGTACCCTACGCTGTACCCTACGCCGTACCCTACGCTGTACCCTACGCCGTAGGCTCTGCGTCGGTGTAACGCAGTAAACGGCTGTCCAGAGCAGAGAGCATTTATTTAATAAATAGCTTGGAGGACAGATGGTGGATCATCTGTAGTTCTGGGTTGCACGTTAGACGTCAGACTCAGAGCAGATTTGATGCATCTACACCAGGTCTACACGCATCTACATAAACAGAGTTTTCAAAAATCTTCACTTTGCCCGGAGTTTTTTTAAACATTGGTTTATTTGCGTTTTCATGTGGATGACAGGTCCAAACGTAGGAAAATATCTTGGGTTTAGCAGATACCCGGCTACGTGTGGACGGTCAGATGGGGGCAGAGCTGTGGAGACTATAGTACTAGTACTCTGGTACTTTAGTGGAGACTAGAGTACTAGTACTATAGTACTTTAGTGGAGACTATAGTACTATAGTACTAGTACTCTAGTACTAGTACTCTAGTACTAGTACTATAGTACTAGTACTATAGTACTAGTACTATAGTACTAGTACTATAGTACTAGTACTATAGTACTAGTACTATAGTACTTTAGTGGAGACTATAGTACTATAGTACTAGTACTTTAGTGGAGACTAGAGTACTATAGTACTAGTACTATAGTACTTTAGTGGAGACTATAGTACTATAGTACTATAGTCTCCACTAAAGTACTATAGTACTAGTACTATAGTTCTTTAGTGGAGACGTCTCCCTCCTTCTGCGTCATATGACGCGGTGTTCAAAAAAAACACTTTTTGTAGGAGCTTTGCTAAAATCAGCCACTTTTTCCTCTGAATACGTGCCTTATGTCTTGTTAAACATATTAAATCTACATTAACTTCTCACATAGTCATTTTCACATAAGGTCAGGTATAAAAAATTTTTTTATAAAAGGTTTATTTCCAGCGTGTTTCCGGTTTATTTCCAGCGTGTTTCCGGTTTATTTCCAGCGTGTTTCCGGTTTATTTCCAGCGTGTTTCCAGTTTATTTCCAGCGTGTTTCCGGTTTATTTCCAGCGTGTTTCCAGTTTATTTCCAGCGTGTTTCCGGTTTATTTCCAGCGTGTTTCCGGTTTATTTCCAGCGTGTTTCCGGTTTATTTCCAGCGTGTTTCCAGTTTATTTCCAGCGTGTTTCCGGTTTATTTCCAGCATGTTTCCGGTTTATTTCCAGCGTGTTTCCGGTTTATTTCCAGCGTGTTTCCGGTTTATTTCCAGCGTGTTTCCGGTTTATTTCCAGCGTGTTTCCGGTTTATTTCCAGTGTGTTTCCGGTTTATTTCCAGCGTGTTTCCGGTTTATTTCCAGCGTGTTTCCGGTTTATTTCCAGCGTGTTTCCGGTTTATTTCCAGCATGTTTCCGGTTTATTTCCAGCGTGTTTCCGGTTTATTTCCAGCGTGTTTCCGGTTTATTTCCAGCATGTTTCCGGTTTATTTCCAGCGTGTTTCCGGTTTATTTCCAGCGTATCTCCGGTTTATTTCCAGCGTGTTTCCGGTTTATTTCCAGCGTGTTTCCGGTTTATTTCCAGCGTGTTTCCGGTTTATTTCCAGCGTGTTTCCGGTTTATTTCCAGCGTGTTTCCGGTTTATTTCCAGCGTGTTTCCGGTTTATTTCCAGCGTGTTTCCGGTTTATTTCTGGTTTATTTCCAGCGTGTTTCCGGTTTATTTCCAGCGTGTTTCCGGTTTATTTCCAGCGTGTTTCTGGTTTATTTCCAGCGTGTTTCCGGTTTATTTCCGGTTTATTTCCAGCGTGTTTCCGGTTTATTTCCAGCGTGTTTCCGGTTTATTTCCAGCGTGTTTCCGGTTTATTTCCAGCGTGTTTCCGGTTTATTTCCAGCGTATCTCCGGTTTATTTCCGGTTTATTTCCAGCGTGTTTCCGGTTTATTTCCAGCGTGTTTCCGGTTTATTTCCAGCGTGTTTCCGGTTTATTTCCAGCGTGTTTCCGGTTTATTTCCAGCGTGTTTCCGGTTTATTTCCGGTTTATTTCCAGCGTGTTTCCGGTTTATTTCCAGCGTGTTTCCGGTTTATTTCCAGCGTGTTTCCGGTTTATTTCCAGCGTGTTTCCAGTTTATTTCCAGCGTGTTTCCGGTTTATTTCCGGTTTATTTCCAGCGTGTTTCCGGTTTATTTCCAGCGTATCTCCGGTTTATTTCCAGCGTGTTTCCGGTTTATTTCCGGTTTATTTCCAGCGTGTTTCCGGTTTATTTCCAGTGTGTTTCCGGTTTATTTCCAGCGTATCTCCGGTTTATTTCCAGCGTGTTTCCGGTTTATTTCCGGTTTATTTCCAGCGTGTTTCCGGTTTATTTCCAGCGTGTTTCCGGTTTATTTCCAGCGTGTTTCCGGTTTATTTCCAGCGTGTTTCCAGTTTATTTCCAGCGTGTTTCCGGTTTATTTCCGGTTTATTTCCAGCGTGTTTCCGGTTTATTTCCAGCGTGTTTCCGGTTTATTTCCAGCGTGTTTCCGGTTTATTTCCAGCGTGTTTCCGGTTTATTTCCAGCGTATCTCCGGTTTATTTCCGGTTTATTTCCAGCGTGTTTCCGGTTTATTTCCAGCGTGTTTCCGGTTTATTTCCAGCGTGTTTCCGGTTTATTTCCAGCGTGTTTCTGGTTTATTTCCAGCGTATCTCCGGTTTATTTCCAGCGTGTTTCCGGTTTATTTCCAGCGTGTTTCCGGTTTATTTCCAGCGTGTTTCTGGTTTATTTCCAGCGTGTTTCCGGTTTATTTCCAGCGTGTTTCCAGTTTATTTCCAGCGTGTTTCCGGTTTATTTCCAGCGTGTTTCCGGTTTATTTCCAGCATGTTTCCGGTTTATTTCCAGCGTGTTTCCGGTTTATTTCCAGCATGTTTCCGGTTTATTTCCAGCGTGTTTCCGGTTTATTTCCAGCGTGTTTCCGGTTTATTTCCAGCGTGTTTCCGCTTTATTTCCTGTTTATTTCCAGCGTGTTTCCGGTTTATTTCCAGCGTGTTTCCGGTTTATTTCCAGCGTGTTTCCGGATTATTTCCAGTGTGTTTCCGGTTTATTTCCAGCGTGTTTCCGGTTTATTTCCAGCGTATCTCCGGTTTATTTCCGGTTTATTTCCAGCGTGTTTCCGGTTTATTTCCAGCGTGTTTCCGGTTTATTTCCAGCGTATTTCCAGTTTATTTCCAGCGTGTTTCCGGTTTATTTCCAGCGTGTTTCCGGTTTATTTCCAGCGTATTTCCAGTTTATTTCCAGCGTGTTTCCGGTTTATTTCCGGTTTATTTCCAGCGTGTTTCCGGTTTATTTCCAGCGTGTTTCCGGTTTATTTCCAGCGTGTTTCCGGTTTATTTCCAGCATGTTTCCGGTTTATTTCCAGCGTGTTTCCGGTTTATTTCCAGCGTGTTTCCGGTTTATTTCCAGCATGTTTCCGGTTTATTTCCAGCGTGTTTCCGGTTTATTTCCAGCGTATCTCCGGTTTATTTCCAGCGTGTTTCCGGTTTATTTCCAGCGTGTTTCCGGTTTATTTCCAGCGTGTCTCCGGTTTATTTCCAGCGTGTTTCTGGTTTATTTCCAGCGTGTTTCCGGTTTATTTCCAGCGTGTTTCCGGTTTATCTCCAGCGTGTTTCCGGTTTATTTCCAGCGTATCTCCGGTTTATTTCCAGCGTATCTCCGGTTTATTTCCAGCGTGTTTCCGGTTTATTTCCAGCGTGTTTCCGGTTTATTTCCAGCGTGTCTCCGGTTTATTTCCAGCGTGTTTCCGGTTTATTTCCAGCGTGTTTCCGGTTTATTTCCAGCATGTTTCCGGTTTATTTCCAGCGTGTTTCCGGTTTATTTCCAGCGTATCTCCGGTTTATTTCCAGCGTGTTTCCGGTTTATTTCCAGCGTGTTTCCGGTTTATTTCCAGCATGTTTCCGGTTTATTTCCAGCGTGTTTCCGGTTTATTTCCAGCGTGTTTCCGGTTTATTTCCAGCATGTTTCCGGTTTATTTCCAGCGTGTTTCCGGTTTATTTCCAGCGTATCTCCGGTTTATTTCCAGCGTGTTTCCGGTTTATTTCCAGCGTGTTTCCGGTTTATTTCCAGCGTGTTTCCGGTTTATTTCCAGCGTGTTTCCGGTTTATTTCCAGCGTGTTTCCGGTTTATTTCCAGCGTGTTTCCGGTTTATTTCCAGCGTGTTTCCGGTTTATTTCCAGCGTGTTTCCGGTTTATTTCCAGCGTGTTTCCGGTTTATTTCTGGTTTATTTCCAGCGTGTTTCCGGTTTATTTCCAGCGTGTTTCCGGTTTATTTCCAGCGTGTTTCCGGTTTATTTCTGGTTTATTTCCAGTGTGTTTCCGGTTTATTTCCAGCGTGTTTCCGGTTTATTTCCAGCGTGTTTTCGGTTTATTTCCAGCGTGTTTCCGGTTTATTTCCAGCGTGTTTCCGGTTTATTTCCAGCGTGTTTCCGGTTTATTTCCAGCGTGTTTCCGGTTTATTTCCAGCGTGTTTCCGGTTTATTTCCAGTGTGTTTCCGGTTTATTTCCAGCGTGTTTCCGGTTTATTTCCAGCGTGTTTCCGGTTTATTTCCAGCGTATCTCCGGTTTATTTCCAGCGTGTTTCCGGTTTATTTCCAGCGTGTTTCCGGTTTATTTCCAGCGTGTCTCCGGTTTATTTCCAGCGTGTTTCCGGTTTATTTCCAGCGTGTTTCCGGTTTATTTCCAGTGTGTTTCCGGTTTATTTCCAGCGTGTTTCCGGTTTATTTCCAGCGTGTTTTCGGTTTATTTCCAGCGTGTTTCCGGTTTATTTCCAGCGTGTTTCCGGTTTATTTCCAGCGTGTTTCCGGTTTATTTCCAGCGTGTTTCCGGTTTATTTCCAGCGTGTTTCTGGTTTATTTCCAGCGTGTTTCCGGTTTATTTCCAGCGTGTTTCTGGTTTATTTCCAGCGTGTTTCCGGTTTATTTCCAGCGTGTTTCCGGTTTATTTCCAGCGTGTTTCCGGTTTATTTCCAGTGTGTTTCCGGTTTATTTCCAGCGTGTTTCCGGTTTATTTCCAGCGTGTTTCCGGTTTATTTCCAGTGTGTTTCCGGTTTATTTCCAGCGTGTTTCCGGTTTATTTCCAGTGTGTTTCCGGTTTATTTCCAGTGTGTTTCCGGTTTATTTCCAGCGTGTTTCCGGTTTATTTCCAGCGTGTTTCCAGTTTATTTCCAGCGTGTTTCCGGTTTATTTCCGGTTTATTTCCAGCGTGTTTCCGGTTTATTTCCAGCGTGTTTCTGGTTTATTTCCAGCGTGTTTCCGGTTTATTTCCAGCGTGTTTCCGGTTTGTTTCCAGCGTGTTTCCGGTTTATTTCCAGTGTGTTTCTGGTTTATTTCCAGTGTGTTTCCGGTTTATTTCCAGCGTGTTTCCGGTTTATTTCCAGCGTGTTTCCGGTTTATTTCCGGTTTATTTCCAGCGTGTTTCCGGTTTATTTCCAGCGTGTTTCCGGTTTATTTCCAGCGTGTTTCCGGTTTATTTCCAGCGTGTTTCCGGTTTATTTCCAGCGTGTTTCCGGTTTATTTCCAGCGTGTTTCTGGTTTATTTCCAGCGTGTTTCCGGTTTATTTCCAGCGTGTTTCCGGTTTATTTCCAGCGTGTTTCCGGTTTATTTCCGGTTTATTTCCAGCGTGTTTCCGGTTTATTTCCGGTTTATTTCCAGCGTGTTTCCGGTTTATTTCCAGCGTGTTTCCGGTTTATTTCCAGCGTGTTTCCGGTTTATTTCCAGCGTGTTTCCGGTTTATTTCCAGCGTGTTTCCGGTTTATTTCCAGCGTGTTTCCGGTTTATTTCCAGCGTGTTTCCGGTTTATTTCCAGCGTGTTTCCGGTTTATTTCCGGTTTATTTCCAGCGTGTTTCTGGTTTATTTCCAGCGTGTTTCTGGTTTATTTCCAGCGTGTTTCCGGTTTATTTCCAGCGTGTTTCCGGTTTATTTCCAGCGTGTTTCTGGTTTATTTCCAGCGTGTTTCCGGTTTATTTCCAGCGTGTTTCCGGTTTATTTCCGGTTTATTTCCAGCGTGTTTCCGGTTTATTTCCAGCGTGTTTCCGGTTTATTTCCAGCGTGTTTCTGGTTTATTTCCAGCGTGTTTCCGGTTTATTTCCAGCGTGTTTCTGGTTTATTTCCAGCGTGTTTCCGGTTTATTTCCAGCGTGTTTCCGGTTTATTTCCAGCGTGTTTCCGGTTTATTTCCAGCGTGTTTCCGGTTTATTTCCAGCGTGTTTCCGGTTTATTTCCAGCGTGTTTCCGGTTTATTTCCAGCGTGTTTCTGGTTTATTTCCAGCGTGTTTCCGGTTTATTTCCAGCGTGTTTCCGGTTTATTTCCAGCGTGTTTCTGGTTTATTTCCAGCGTGTTTCCGGTTTATTTCCAGCGTGTTTCCGGTTTATTTCCAGCGTGTTTCCGGTTTATTTCCAGCGTGTTTCTGGTTTATTTCCAGCGTGTTTCCGGTTTATTTCCAGCGTGTTTCCGGTTTATTTCCGGTTTATTTCCAGCGTGTTTCCGGTTTATTTCCAGCGTGTTTCCGGTTTATTTCCAGCGTGTTTCCGGTTTATTTCCAGCGTGTTTCTGGTTTATTTCCAGCGTGTTTCTGGTTTATTTCCAGCGTGTTTCCGGTTTATTTCCAGCGTGTTTCCGGTTTATTTCCGGTTTATTTCCAGCGTGTTTCCGGTTTATTTCCAGCGTGTTTCTGGTTTATTTCCAGCGTGTTTCCGGTTTATTTCCAGCGTGTTTCCGGGTTATTTCCAGCGTGTTTCTGGTTTATTTCCAGCGTGTTTCCGGTTTATTTCCAGCGTGTTTCCGGTTTATTTCCGGTTTATTTCCAGCGTGTTTCCGGTTTATTTCCGGTTTATTTCCAGCGTGTTTCCGGTTTATTTCCAGCGTGTTTCCGGTTTATTTCCAGCGTGTTTCCGGTTTATTTCCAGCGTGTTTCCGGTTTATTTCCAGCGTGTTTCCGGTTTATTTCCAGCGTGTTTCCGGTTTATTTCCAGCGTGTTTCCGGTTTATTTCCAGCGTGTTTCCGGTTTATTTCCAGCGTGTTTCCGGTTTATTTCCAGCGTATCTCCGGTTTATTTTCAGCGTGTTTCCGGTTTATTTCCAGCGTATCTCCGGTTTATTTCCAGCGTGTTTCCGGTTTATTTCCAGCGTGTTTCCGGTTTATTTCCAGCGTGTTTCCGGTTTATTTCCAGCGTATCTCTGGTTTATTTCCAGCGTGTTTCCGGTTTATTTCCGGTTTATTTCCAGCGTGTTTCCGGTTTATTTCCAGCGTGTTTCCGGTTTATTTCCAGCGTGTTTCCGGTTTATTTCCAGCGTGTTTCCGGTTTATTTCCAGCGTGTTTCCGGTTTATTTCCGGTTTATTTCCAGCGTGTTTCCGGTTTATTTCCAGTGTGTTTCCGGTTTATTTCCAGCATGTTTCTGGTTTATTTCCAGCGTGTTTCCGGTTTATTTCCAGCGTGTTTCCGGTTTATTTCCGGTTTATTTCCAGCGTGTTTCCGGTTTATTTCCGGTTTATTTCCAGCGTGTTTCCGGTTTATTTCCAGCGTGTTTCCGGTTTATTTCCAGCGTGTTTCTGGTTTATTTCCAGCGTGTTTCCGGTTTATTTCCGGTTTATTTCCAGCGTGTTTCCGGTTTATTTCCAGCGTGTTTCCGGTTTATTTCCAGCGTGTTTCCGGTTTATTTCCAGCGTGTTTCCGGTTTATTTCCAGCGTGTTTCCGGTTTATTTCCAGCGTGTTTCCGGTTTATTTCCAGCGTGTTTCCGGTTTATTTCCAGCGTGTTTCCGGTTTATTTCCAGCGTGTTTCCGGTTTATTTCCAGCGTGTTTCCGGTTTATTTCCAGCGTGTTTCCGGTTTATTTCCGGTTTATTTCCAGCGTGTTTCCGGTTTATTTCCAGCGTGTTTCCGGTTTATTTCCAGCGTGTTTCTGGTTTATTTCCAGCGTGTTTCTGGTTTATTTCCAGCGTGTTTCCGGTTTATTTCCAGCGTGTTTCTGGTTTATTTCCAGCGTGTTTCTGGTTTATTTCCGGTTTATTTCCAGCGTGTTTCTGGTTTATTTCCAGCGTGTTTCCGGTTTATTTCCGGTTTATTTCCAGCGTGTTTCTGGTTTATTTCCAGCGTGTTTCTGGTTTATTTCCAGCGTGTTTCTGGTTTATTTCCAGCGTGTTTCCGGTTTATTTCCAGCGTGTTTCTGGTTTATTTCCAGCGTGTTTCTGGTTTATTTCCGGTTTATTTCCAGCGTGTTTCCGGTTTATTTCCAGCGTGTTTCCGGTTTATTTCCAGCGTGTTTCCGGTTTATTTCCAGCGTGTTTCTGGTTTATTTCCGGTTTATTTCCAGCGTGTTTCCGGTTTATTTCCAGCGTGTTTCCGGTTTATTTCCAGCGTGTTTCCGGTTTATTTCCAGCGTGTTTCCGGTTTATTTC
>NC_084602.1:42986342-42998842 GCF_033807715.1 Cololabis saira
TCTGGTTATTGTGTGATTATTCTGTGATTATTCTGTGATTATTGTGTGATTATTCAGTGGTTATTGCTTGATTATTGTCTGGTTATTGTCTGGTTATTGTCAGGTTATTGTGTGATTATTCAGTGATTATTGTGTGATTATTGTGTGATTATTGTGTGATTATTGTGTGATTATTGTCTGGTTATTGTGTGATTATTCAGTGATTATTGTGTGATTATTGTGTGGTTATTGTGTGATTATTGTGTGATTATTGTGTGATTATTGTGTGATTATTGTGTGATTATTGTGTGATTATTGTGTGATTATTCAGTGATTATTGTGTGATTATTGTCTGGTTATTGTGTGATTATTCAGTGATTATTGTGTGATTATTGTGTGATTATTCAGTGATTATTGAGTGATTATTGTGTGATTATTCAGTGATTATTGAGTGATTATTGTGTGATTATTGTGTGATTATTGTGTGATTATTGTGTGATTATTGTCTGGATATTGTCTGGTTATTGTGTGATTATTCAGTGATTATTGAGTGATTATTGTGTGATTATTGTGTGATTATTCTGTGATTATTGTGTGATTATTGTGTGATTATTGTGTGATTATTGTGTGATTATTGTGTGATTATTGTGTGATTATTGAGTGATTATTATGTGATTATTGTCTGGATATTGTCTGGTTATTGTGTGATTATTCAGTGATTATTGAGTGATTATTGTGTGATTATTGTGTGATTATTGTGTGATTATTGAGTGATTATCGGTGATTATTGAGTGATTATTGAGTGATTATTGAGTGATTATTGTGTGATTATTGTGTGATTATTGAGTGATTATTGTGTGATTATTGAGTGATTATTGAGTGATTATTGAGTGATTATTGTCTGGTTATTGTGTGATTATTCTGTGATTATTGAGTGATTATTGTGTGATTATTGAGTGATTATTGCGTGATTATTGCATGATTATTGTGTGATTATTGTGTGATTATTGTGTGATTATTGTGTGATTATTGTGTGATTATTGTGTGATTATTGTGTGATTATTGTGTGATTATTGAGTGATTATCGGTGATTATTGAGTGATTATTATGTGATTATTGTCTGGATATTGTCTGGTTATTGTGTGATTATTCTGTGATTATTCTGTGATTATTGTGTGATTATTCTGTGATTATTGTGTGATTATTATGTGATTATTGAGTGATTATTGTGTGATTATTCTGTGATTATTGTGTGATTATTGAGTGATTATTGTGTGATTATTCAGTGATTATTGCTTGATTATTGTCTGGTTATTGTCAGGTTATTGTGTGATTATTGTGTGATTATTGTGTGATTATTGTGTGATTATTGTGTGATTATTATGTGATTATTGAGTGATTATTGTGTGATTATTCTGTGATTATTGTGTGATTATTGTGTGATTATTGTGTGATTATTGTGTGATTATTCTGTGATTATTGTGTGATTATTGTGTGATTATTCTGTGATTATTGTGTGATTATTGTCTGGTTATTGTGTGATTATTCAGTGATTATTGTGTGATTATTGTGTGATTATTGTGTGATTATTGTGTGATTATTGTGTGATTATTCAGTGATTATTGTGTGATTATTGTCTGGTTATTGTGTGGTTATTGTCAGGTTATTGTGTGATTATTCAGTGATTATTGTGTGATTATTGTGTGATTATTCAGTGATTATTGTGTGATTATTGTGTGATTATTGTGTGATTATTGTGTGATTATTCTGTGATTATTCTGTGATTATTGAGTGATTATTATGTGATTATTGTGTGATTATTGTGTGATTATTGTGTGATTATTGTGTGATTATTGTGTGATTATTGTGTGATTATTGTGTGATTATTGTGTGATTATTCAGTGGTTATTGCTTGATTATTGTCTGGTTATTGTCAGGTTATTGTGTCATTATTCTGTGATTATTGTGTGATTATTGTGTGGTTATTGTGTGATTATTGTGTGATTATTGTGTGATTATTGTGTGATTATTGTGTGATTATTGTGTGATTATTGTGTGATTATTGTGTGATTATTGTGTGATTATTGTCTGGTTATTGTGTGATTATTCAGTGATTATTGTGTGATTATTGTGTGGTTATTGTGTGATTATTGTGTGATTATTGTGTGATTATTGTGTGATTATTCAGTGATTATTGTGTGATTATTGTGTGATTATTGTGTGATTATTGTGTGATTATTGTGTGATTATTCAGTGATTATTGTGTGATTATTGTCTGGTTATTGTGTGATTATTGTGTGATTATTGTGTGATTATTGTGTGATTATTGTGTGATTATTGTGTGATTATTCAGTGATTATTGTGTGATTATTGTGTGATTATTGTGTGATTATTGTGTGATTATTGTGTGATTATTGTGTGATTATTCAGTGATTATTGTGTGATTATTGTCTGGTTATTGTGTGATTATTGTGTGATTATTGTGTGATTATTATGTGATTATTGTGTGATTATTGAGTGATTATTGTGTGATTATTGTGTGATTATTGTGTGATTATTCAGTGATTATTGTGTGATTATTCTGTGATTATTGTGTGATTATTGTGTGATTATTGTGTGATTATTGTGTGATTATTGTGTGATTATTGTGTGGTTATTGTGTGATTATTATGTGATTATTGTGTGATTATTGTGTGATTATTCTGTGATTATTGTGTGATTATTGTGTGATTATTGTGTGATTATTGTGTGATTATTGTCGTGATTATTGTGTGATTATTGTGTGATTATTGTCTGGATATTGTCAGATTATTGTGTGATTATTGTCTGGATATTGTCTGGTTATTGTGTGATTATTCAGTGATTATTGAGTGATTATTGTGTGATTATTGTGTGATTATTGTGTGATTATTGAGTGATTATCGGTGATTATTGAGTGATTATTGAGTGATTATTGAGTGATTATTGTCTGGTTATTGTGTGATTATTCTGTGATTATTGAGTGATTATTATGTGATTATTCTGTGATTATTCTGTGATTATTGTGTGATTATTGAGTGATTATTGCGTGATTATTGCATGATTATTGTGTGATTATTGTGTGATTATTGTGTGATTATTGTGTGATTATTGTGTGATTATTGAGTGATTATCGGTGATTATTGAGTGATTATTATGTGATTATTGTCTGGATATTGTCTGGTTATTGTGTGATTATTCTGTGATTATTCTGTGATTATTGTGTGATTATTCAGTGGTTATTGTGTGATTATTGTGTGATTATTCAGTGATTATTGCTTGATTATTGTCTGGTTATTGTCTGGTTATTGTCAGGTTATTGTGTGATTATTGTGTGATTATTGTGTGATTATTGTGTGATTATTGTGTGATTATTATGTGATTATTGAGTGATTATTGTGTGATTATTCTGTGATTATTGTGTGATTATTGTGTGATTATTGTGTGATTATTGTGTGATTATTCTGTGATTATTGTGTGATTATTGTCTGGTTATTGTGTGATTATTGAGTGATTATTGTGTGATTATTGTGTGATTATTGTGTGATTATTGTGTGATTATTATGTGATTATTGTGTGATTATTGAGTGATTATTGTGTGATTATTGTGTGATTATTGTGTGATTATTCAGTGATTATTGTGTGATTATTCTGTGATTATTGTGTGATTATTGTGTGATTATTGTGTGATTATTGTGTGATTATTGTGTGATTATTGTGTGGTTATTGTGTGATTATTATGTGATTATTGTGTGATTATTGTGTGATTATTCTGTGATTATTGTGTGATTATTGTGTGATTATTGTGTGATTATTGTGTGATTATTGTGTGATTATTGTGTGATTATTGTGTGATTATTGTGTGATTATTGTCTGGATATTGTCAGATTATTGTGTGATTATTGTCTGGATATTGTCTGGTTATTGTGTGATTATTCAGTGATTATTGAGTGATTATTGTGTGATTATTGTGTGATTATTGTGTGATTATTGAGTGATTATCGGTGATTATTGAGTGATTATTGAGTGATTATTGAGTGATTATTGTCTGGTTATTGTGTGATTATTCTGTGATTATTGAGTGATTATTATGTGATTATTCTGTGATTATTCTGTGATTATTGTGTGATTATTGAGTGATTATTGCGTGATTATTGCATGATTATTGTGTGATTATTGTGTGATTATTGTGTGATTATTGTGTGATTATTGTGTGATTATTGAGTGATTATCGGTGATTATTGAGTGATTATTATGTGATTATTGTCTGGATATTGTCTGGTTATTGTGTGATTATTCTGTGATTATTCTGTGATTATTGTGTGATTATTCAGTGGTTATTGTGTGATTATTGTGTGATTATTCAGTGATTATTGCTTGATTATTGTCTGGTTATTGTCTGGTTATTGTCAGGTTATTGTGTGATTATTGTGTGATTATTGTGTGATTATTGTGTGATTATTGTGTGATTATTATGTGATTATTGAGTGATTATTGTGTGATTATTCTGTGATTATTGTGTGATTATTGTGTGATTATTGTGTGATTATTGTGTGATTATTCTGTGATTATTGTGTGATTATTGTCTGGTTATTGTGTGATTATTGAGTGATTATTGTGTGATTATTGTGTGATTATTGTGTGATTATTGTGTGATTATTGTGTGATTATTCAGTGATTATTGTGTGATTATTGTCTGGTTATTGTGTGGTTATTGTGTGATTATTGTCAGGTTATTGTGTGATTATTCAGTGATTATTGTGTGATTATTGTGTGATTATTCAGTGATTATTGTGTGATTATTGTGTGATTATTGCGTGGTTATTGTCTGGTTATTGTCAGGTTATTGTGTGATTATTCAGTGATTATTGTGTGATTATTGTGTGATTATTCAGTGATTATTGTGTGATTATTGTGTGATTATTGCGTGGTTATTGTCTGGATATTGTCTGATTATTGTGTGATTATTGTGTGATTATTGTGTGATTATTGTGTGATTATTGTGTGATTATTATGTGATTATTGTGTGATTATTGTGTGATTATTGTGTGATTATTCAGTGATTATTGTGTGATTATTGTGTGATTATTATGTGATTATTGTGTGATTATTATGTGATTATTGTGTGATTATTGTGTGATTATTCAGTGATTATTGTGTGATTATTGTGTGATTATTATGTGATTATTGTGTGATTATTGTGTGATTATTCAGTGATTATTGTGTGATTATTGTCTGGTTATTGTGTGGTTATTGTGTGATTATTGAGTGATTATTGTGTGGTTATTGTCTGGTTATTGTCAGGTTATTGTGTGATTATTCAGTGATTATTGTGTGATTATTGTGTGATTATTCAGTGATTATTGTGTGATTATTGTGTGATTATTGTGTGATTATTGTGTGATTATTATGTGATTATTGTGTGATTATTGTGTGATTATTGAGTGATTATTGTGTGATTATTGTGTGATTATTGTGTGATTATTATGTGATTATTGTGTGATTATTGTGTGATTATTCAGTGATTATTGTGTGATTATTGTGTGATTATTGTGATTATTCAGTGATTATCGGTGATTATTGATCCTCCAGGGGAGCGGTTAGACCTGGGCTCCTGCGAGGCGCTGGAATCCGTCCTGAAGACGCTGAGCTTCCGTTCCATCAGTCTGAACGAGGCAACGCTGCAGGAAAATGTGAGTTTTATGAGAAAAAAGTTTATTTCCATCTCCGTCTCCTGCGGCTTCATATCAGGATCAGATTAGAGAAACTTCATCACATCCAGGTCCAGGTTGTAGGAGGAGAATCAGGGAGGCAGGAGGAAATACAAGTATGTTTTAGAGGAGGAAGATTTATTTTTCCATTATGCACTTCGAGGAAAAAGTTGAAATGTCGAGAAAAAAGTCGACATGTTGAGATTAATCTTGAAGTACAATTTCGAGAAAAAAGTCTAAATGCTGAGAAAAAAAGTCGAAATGTCGAGAAAAAAGTCAAAATGTCGAGAAAAAAGTCGAATTGTATTTCAACTTTATTCTCGAAATTCCGACTTTATTCACGAAATTTCAACTTTATTCTTGAAATCGTATTTCAACATTAATCTCGATATTTTAACTTTATTCTGGAAGTGCAGAATAAAACTGCTTGTGTTTCAGGGAGCGGCCGCGTCGCTGCTGGAGATGATTATGTTCTACGACTCGGCGGTTCGTCTGGATCTGTCGGGGGTCGGTGGGATGGAGCCGTCGGCCTGGAGGAGCCTGGCGCTGCTGCTGAAGCAGGTTAGCCGCTAACGCTAACAACGCTAATGTCCTGGAGGAGCCTGGCGCTGCTGCTGAAGCAGGTTAGCCGCTAACGCTAACAACGCTAATGTCCTGGAGGAGCCTGGCGCTGCTGCTGAAGCAGGTTAGCCGCTAACGCTAACGTCCTGGAGGAGCCTAGCGCTGCTGCTGAAACAGGTTAGCCGCTAACGCTAACGTCCTGGAGGAGCCTGGCGCTGCTGCTGAAGCAGGTTAGCCGCTAATGCTAACCACGCTAACGTCCTGGAGGAGCCTGGCGCTGCTGCTGAAGCAGGTTAGCCGCTAACGCTAACAACGCTAATGTCCTGGAGGAGCCTGGCGCTGCTGCTGAAGCAGGTTAGCCGCTAACGCTAACAACGCTAATGTCCTGGAGGAGCCTGGCGCTGCTGCTGAAGCAGGTTAGCCGCTAACGCTAACAACGCTAATGTCCTGGAGGAGCCTGGCGCTGCTGCTGAAGCAGGTTAGCCGCTAACGCTAACGTCCTGGAGGAGCCTAGCGCTGCTGCTGAAACAGGTTAGCCGCTAACGCTAACGTCCTGGAGGAGCCTGGCGCTGCTGCTGAAGCAGGTTAGCCGCTAATGCTAACCACGCTAACGTCCTGGAGGAGCCTGGCGCTGCTGCTGAAGCAGGTTAGCCGCTAACGCTAACATCCTGGAGGAGCCTAGCGCTGCTGCTGAAACAGGTTAGCCGCTAACGCTAACGGCCTGGAGGAGCCTGGCGCTGCTGCTGAAGCAGGTTAGCCGCTAACGCTAACGTCCTGGAGGAGCCTGGCGCTGCTGCTGAAGCAGGTTAGCCGCTAACGCTAACGTCCTGGAGGAGCCTGGCGCTGCTGCTGAAGCAGGTTAGCCGCTAACGCTAACATCCTGGAGGAGCCTGGCGCTGCTGCTGAAGCAGGTTAGCCGCTAACGCTAACCACTCTAACGTCCTGGAGGAGCCTGGCGCTGCTGCTGAAGCAGGTTAGCCGCTAACGCTAACGTCCTGGAGGAGCCTAGCGCTGCTGCTGAAACAGGTTAGCCGCTAACGCTAACGTCCTGGAGGAGCCTGGCCCTGCTGCTGAAGCAGGTTAGCCGCTAATGCTAACCACGCTAACGTCCTGGAGGAGCCTGGCGCTGCTGCTGAAGCAGGTTAGCCGCTAATGCTAACATCCTGGAGGAGCCTAGCGCTGCTGCTGAAACAGGTTAGCCGCTAACGCTAACGGCCTGGAGGAGCCTGGCGCTGCTGCTGAAGCAGGTTAGCCGCTAACGCTAACATCCTGGAGGAGCCTAGCGCTGCTGCTGAAACAGGTTAGCCGCTAACGCTAACGTCCTGGAGGAGCCTGGCGCTGCTGCTGAAGCAGGTTAGCCGCTAATGCTAACGTCCTGGAGGAGCCTGGCGCTGCTGCTGAAGCAGGTTAGCCGCTAACGCTAACGTCCTGGAGGAGCCTGGCGCTGCTGCTGAAGCAGGTTAGCCGCTAACGCTAACGTCCTGGAGGAGCCTAGCGCTGCTGCTGAAACAGGTTAGCCGCTAACGCTAACGTCCTGGAGGAGCCTGGCCCTGCTGCTGAAGCAGGTTAGCCGCTAATGCTAACCACGCTAACGTCCTGGAGGAGCCTGGCGCTGCTGCTGAAGCAGGTTAGCCGCTAATGCTAACGTCCTGGAGGAGCCTGGCGCTGCTGCTGAAGCAGGTTAGCCGCTAACGCTAACTTCCTGGAGGAGCCTGGCGCTGCTGCTGAAGCAGGTTAGCCGCTAATGCTAACATCCTGGAGGAGCCTGGCGCTGCTGCTGAAGCAGGTTAGCCGCTAACGCTAATGTCCTGGAGGAGCCTGGCGCTGCTGCTGAAGCAGGTTAGCCGCTAACGCTAACGTCCTGGAGGAGCCTGGCGCTGCTGCTGAAGCAGGTTAGCCGCTAACGCTAACATCCTGGAGGAGCCTAGCGCTGCTGCTGAAACAGGTTAGCCGCTAACGCTAACGGCCTGGAGGAGCCTGGCGCTGCTGCTGAAGCAGGTTAGCCGCTAACGCTAACGTCCTGGAGGAGCCTGGCGCTGCTGCTGAAGCAGGTTAGCCGCTAACGCTAACCACTCTAACGTCCTGGAGGAGCCTGGCGCTGCTGCTGAACCAGGTTAGCCGCTAACGCTAACGTCCTGGAGGAGCCTAGCGCTGCTGCTGAAACAGGTTAGCCGCTAACGCTAACGGCCTGGAGGAGCCTTGCGCTGCTGCTGAAGCAGGTTAGCCGCTAACGCTAACGTCCTGGAGGAGCCTGGCGCTGCTGCTGAAGCAGGTTAGCCGCTAATGCTAACGTCCTGGAGGAGCCTGGCGCTGCTGCTGAAGCAGGTTAGCCGCTAACGCTAACGTCCTGGAGGAGCCTGGCGCTGCTGCTGAAGCAGGTTAGCCGCTAATGCTAACATCCTGGAGGAGCCTAGCGCTGCTGCTGAAGCAGGTTAGCCGCTAACGCTAACATCCTGGAGGAGCCTGGCGCTGCTGCTGAAGCAGGTTAGCCGCTAACGCTAATGTCCTGGAGGAGCCTGGCGCTGCTGCTGAAGCAGGTTAGCCGCTAACGCTAACGTCCTGGAGGAGCCTGGCGCTGCTGATGAAGCAGGTTAGCCGCTAACGCTAACCACGCTAACGTCCTGGAGGAGCCTGGCGCTGCTGCTGAAGCAGGTTAGCCGCTAACGCTAACCACGCTAACGTCCTGGAGGAGCCTGGCGCTGCTGCTGAAGCAGGTTAGCTGCTAACGCTAACCACGCTAACGTCCTGGAGGAGCCTGGCGCTGCTGCTGAAGCAGGTTAGCCGCTAACGCTAACATCCTGGAGGAGCCTGGCGCTGCTGCTGAAGCAGGTTAGCCGCTAACGCTAACGTCCTGGAGGAGCCTGGCGCAGCTGCTGAAGCAGGTTAGCTGCTAACGCTAACCACGCTAACGTCCTGGAGGAGCCTGGTGCTGCTGCTGAAGCAGGTTAGCCGCTAACGCTAACGTCCTGGAGGAGCCTGGCGCTGCTGGTGAAGCAGGTTAGCCGCTAGCACTAACGACGCTAACGTCCTGGAGGAGCCTGGCGCTGCTGCTGAAGCAGGTTAGCCGCTAACGCTAACGTCCTGGAGGAGCCTGGCGCTGCTGGTGAAGCAGGTTAGCCACTAACGCTAACGTCCTGGAGGAGCCTGGCGCTGCTGGTGAAGCAGGTTAGCCGCTAACGCTAAAAACGCTAACCTCCCCTAACCTCCCCTCACTGCTGGTGAAGCAGGTTAGCTGCTAACGCTAACGACGCTAACCTCCCCTCACTGCTGGTGAAGCAGGTTAGCCGCTAACGCTAACGACGCTAACGTCTGAACCGGTCTGAACCGGTCCCTCGTGTGTTCCAGAGTCCCCGTCTGTCCCATCTGGACCTGACTGACGTGTCCCTGGTCCACGGTCCGGTCCACGGTCCGGTTCAGGTTCTGTCCAGAGTTCTGCCGTCCAGCCGGATCTCGGAGCTTCATCTGGACGGAACCGGTCTGAGCGGGAGACCGTTGTTTACGCTAGGTAATACACACTTACACACATATACACACTTATATACACACTAATACACACACACTTATATATACACAACCGTTGTTTACGCTGGGTAACACACACACACACACACACACACACACACACACACACACACACACACACACACACACACACACACACACACACACAACCGCTGTTCACGCTGGGTTATACACACTTATATATACATATATATATATATATATACATGTACACACACATAGACCCAGACCTGGTTCCAGACCTCAGTGATACTGAGTCTCAGGTCGTAACGGTCGTCTCTGGACATGAATCACAAAACATCCCTGTGGCAGGGTGGAGGAGCTGCAGCCACTCAGGCTGACGGGACACAGGTGTGGCCCGTCAGCCTCTCCACCCTGCCAGCCTCATAAGAGGAGAAGCTGCTGAGACGGTGGTCAGACTGAAGCTGAAGCTGCTGCTGAGACGGTGGTCAGACTGAAGCTGGAGCTGAGACGGTGGTCAGACTGAAGCTGGAGCTGGAGCTGAGACGGTGGTCAGACTGAAGCTGCTGCTGAGACGGTGGTCAGACTGAAGCTGCTGCTGCTGAGACGGTGGTCAGACTGAAGCTGAAGCTGAGACGGTGGTCAGACTGAAGCTGCTGCTGAGACGGTGGTCAGACTGAAGCTGCTGCTGAGACGGTGGTCAGACTGAAGCTGGAGCTGAGACGGTGGTCAGACTGAAGCTGAAGCTGGAGCTGAGACGGTGGTCAGACTGAAGCTGAAGCTGGAGCTGAGACGGTGGTCAGACTGAAGCTGGAGCTGAGACGGTGGTCAGACTGAAGCTGCTGCTGAGACGGTGGTCAGACTGAAGCTGCTGCTGAGACGGTGGTCAGACTGAAGCTGGAGCTGAGACGGTGGTCAGACTGAAGCTGCTGCTGAGACGGTGGTCAGACTGAAGCTGGAGCTGAGACGGTGGTCAGACTGAAGCTGCAGCTGCTGAGACGGTGGTCAGACTGAAGCTGCAGCTGAGACGGTGGTCAGACTGAAGCTGCTGCTGAGACGGTGGTCAGACTGAAGCTGCTGCTGAGACGGTGGTCAGACTGAAGCTGCTGCTGCTGCTGAGACGGTGGTCAGACTGAAGCTGCAGCTGCTGCTGAGACGGTGGTCAGACTGAAGCTGAAGCTGCTGCTGAGACGGTGGTCAGACTGAAGCTGAAGCTGCTGCTGAGACGGTGGTCAGACTGAAGCTGCTGCTGCTGCTGAGACGGTGGTCAGACTGAAGCTGAAGCTGCTGCTGAGACGGTGGTCAGACTGAAGCTGAAGCTGCTGCTGAGACGGTGGTCAGACTGAAGCTGAAGCTGCTGCTGAGACGGTGGTCAGACTGAAGCTGCTGCTGAGACGGTGGTCAGACTGAAGCTGAAGCTGGAGCTGAGACGGTGGTCAGACTGAAGCTGCTGCTGAGACGGTGGTCAGACTGAAGCTGGAGCTGAGACGGTGGTCAGACTGAAGCTGCAGCTGAGACGGTGGTCAGACTGAAGCTGGAGCTGCTGCTGAGACGGTGGTCAGACTGAAGCTGCTGCTGAGACGGTGGTCAGACTGAAGCTGGAGCTGCTGCTGAGACGGTGGTCAGACTGAAGCTGCAGCTGCTGCTGAGACGGTGGTCAGACTGAAGCTGAAGCTGCTGCTGAGACGGTGGTCAGACTGAAGCTGCTGCTGAGACGGTGGTCAGACTGAAGCTGCTGCTGAGACGGTGGTCAGACTGAAACTGAAGCTGAAGCTGAGACGGTGGTCAGACTGAAGCTGAAGCTGCTGAGACGGTGGTCAGACTGAAGTTGCTGCTGAGACGGTGGTCAGACTGAAGCTGCAGCTGAGACGGTGGTCAGACTGAAGCTGCTGCTGAGACGGTGGTCAGACTGAAGCTGCTGCTGAGACGGTGGTCAGACTGAAGCTGCTGCTGAGACGGTGGTCAGACTGAAGCTGAAGCTGCTGAGACGGTGGTCAGACTGAAGCTGCAGCTGAGACGGTGGTCAGACTGAAGCTGCTGCTGAGACGGTGGTCAGACTGAAGCTGCAGCTGAGACGGTGGTCAGACTGAAGCTGAAGCTGAGACGGTGGTCAGACTGAAGCTGAAGCTGCTGCTGAGACGGTGGTCAGACTGAAGCTGCTGCTGAGACGGTGGTCAGACTGAAACTGAAGCTGCTGCTGAGACGGTGGTCAGACTGAAGCTGAAGCTGAAGCTGAGACGGTGGTCAGACTGAAGCTGAAGCTGAGACGGTGGTCAGACTGAAGCTGAAGCTGAAGCTGAGACGGTGGTCAGACTGAAGCTGCAGCTGCTGCTGAGACGGTGGTCAGACTGAAGCTGCAGCTGCTGCTGAGACGGTGGTCAGACTGAAGCTGCAGCTGCTGCTGAGACGGTGGTCAGACTGAAGCTGAAGCTGAGACGGTGGTCAGACTGAAGCTGCAGCTGCTGCTGAGACGGTGGTCAGACTGAAGCTGCAGCTGCTGCTGAGACGGTGGTCAGACTGAAGCTGAAGCTGAAGCTGCTGAGACGGTGGTCAGACTGAAGCTGAAGCTGAAGCTGCTGAGACGGTGGTCAGACTGAAGCTGCTGCTGAGACGGTGGTCAGACTGAAGCTGCTGCTGAGACGGTGGTCAGACTGAAGCTGGAGCTGCTGAGACGGTGGTCAGACTGAAGCTGCAGCTGCTGCTGAGACGGTGGTCAGACTGAAGCTGAAGCTGAAGCTGAGACGGTGG
>NC_084602.1:43358619-43361119 GCF_033807715.1 Cololabis saira
AGACTCTCTGAATCTAACCTGGTCAGTTACCGTAGTAACAGACTCTCTGAATCTAACCTGGTCAGTTACCGTAGTAACAGACTCTCTGACCTGGTCAGTTACCGTAGTAACAGACTCTCTAACCTGGTCAGTTACCGTAGTAACAGACTCTCTGAACCTAACCTGGTCAGTTACCGTAGTAACAGACTCTCTAACCTGGTCAGTTACCGTAGTAACAGACTCTCTGAATCTAACCTGGTCAGTTACCGTAGTAACAGACTCTCTGAATCTAACCTGGTCAGTTACCGTAGTAACAGACTCTCTGAACCTGGTCAGTTACCGTAGTAACAGACTCTCTGAACCTGGTCAGTTACCGTAGTAACAGACTCTCTGAACCTAACCTGGTCAGTTACCGTAGTAACAGACTCTCTGAACCTAACCTGGTCAGTTACCGTAGTAACAGACTCTCTAACCTGGTCAGTTACCGTAGTAACAGACTCTCTGAACCTAACCTGGTCAGTTACCGTAGTAACAGACTCTCTGAATCTAACCTGGTCAGTTACCGTAGTAACAGACTCTCTGAACCTAACCTGGTCAGTTACCGTAGTAACAGACTCTCTGACCTGGTCAGTTACCGTAGTAACAGACTCTCTGAACCTGGTCAGTTACCGTAGTAACAGACTCTCTAACCTGGTTAGTTACCGTAGTAACAGACTCTCTGAACCTAACCTGGTCAGTTACCGTAGTAACAGACTGTCTGAACCTAACCTGGTTAGTTACCGTAGTAACAGACTCTCTGAACCTAACCTGGTTAGTTACCGTAGTAACAGACGCTCTGAACCTAACCTGGTTACCATGGTAACCTGGTCGGGACCAGGTTTATCTCAATGAACCTGGAGTTTCTCTGCGTCTCCGCCTCTTTCAGAGCCGCACGCACATTTGATTTCCTCATTCATTCAGTCAGCAGGCGAGTTTTGGTGAAGTTCTGCCGTCTGTCATTAAAAACAGTCAGTATATTAGAAGTCCATTGTCACGAACATGGCATGTCCTTTTGATGAAGACACAATTGATGAAGGTGCAGCATTAATGCGCAGAGAATTAAATATTCGTTGGGAGATGGTTATCAGACCGCGTAATACATGTATATTATACATAGTCTCATTACAGGCAAAGCAATATATGTTAATCCTTTATTTGTTATAATTTTGATGATTGAATAGTTTATTGATTTCATAATATATTCTAATTTTTTGAGATTTTTTATTTGAGGTTTTCATAAACTGTGAGCCATAGGCTAATCATCAAAATTATAACAAATAAAGGCTTGAAATATCTCACTTTGCATGTAGTGGGAAATAATATTTGTTTCACCTTACGTTGAATTTACTACGAATGTAGTTTTGCAATATATTCAAATTTTCCGACCTCCACCTGTATATTATTACACAAATAAATAAGAGCATAATATGTGTCTGTATTGGTTCAATACGGAACGCAACTTTTAATTCCCAATTACGGAACAATTCCGTATTTAAAGGGACGGGTGGCAAGCCTACATGAACCTGTCCAAGCCATCAAGGGGTTCCACAGGATTGCAGGTGAATGATGTGGAGATCTGTTAAATTAATTTTATATTATATTCTGTGCTGCGGTGTTACTCTTTTTTTGAAAAACATGTTCAAATTTGCCGTATGTGTGCATTAAAATCTCTAATTCCATTCGGGTGAAAAAGCAGACCTCCTCTTTCCCGTTGCCATGGTGACTCGTTGTATCAGGGCTCCATTAATGCTGGGTTTTTGTAGTTGTGGTGCACGCGCATAACTCCAGGTGAAACTACTTAGAGTTGAGTAAATTAACTCAAATCCGCTGTTCTGGAACCCAAAACTCAGAGTTTCCGATCTCAGAGTAGATCAACTAAGAGTTCAGGATTAGACTCAGAGTTTGTTGAACCTGCTTTGGTTGTATTTACCTCAAAACTGACTGCAGGGGGCGCTGCTGCACACACACACACACACACACACACACACACACACACACACACACACACACACACACACACACACACACACACACACACACACACACACACACACACACTCACACACTCCTCCTGGTACGAGGCGTCAACAATGAGACAAAAGCTCTTCTGTTTCTGCAGCAACAACCAGACCAGAATCCTTCAGTCTGACTGCAGAACCAGGACTCTGCTGGACCTGCTGGACCCCCAGGACTCTCCGGGACCCCCATCCAGGACTCTCCAGGACCTCCAGGACCGGGACCTGCAGGACCAACATGGACCCTAAGCGTTTGTCTTCAGGCTCCCAGCAGCAGGTCCGACTCCGGATAAAGGTAAAAGTTCTGCTGATACTTTTATTTTAATTTCATTTATTTTTATTTTTATTTATTTTATTTTACTTATTTCTATTTTATTTTATTTTATTTTATTTTATTTTATTTTATTTTATTTTATTTTATTTTATTTTATTCTTTTATTTACTTTTATTCCACCAGCAAATACTAG
>NC_084602.1:43366119-43411119 GCF_033807715.1 Cololabis saira
TGGGGGTTCTACAGTAGGGGGCGGAGCCTGAGTGGGGGGTCAACAGTAGGGGGCGGAGCCTGAGTGGGGGCAGAGCCTTAGTGGGGGCGGGGCCTTAGTGGGGGGGTCAACAGTAGGTCTGTTGTTCTGCGGCAGAGGCACGTGCACGTGAGTGACCAGGCATGTGCACGTGAGTGACCAAGCACGTGCACGTGAGCGTGGGGGACAGAGAGCTCTGTGTTGATGAACTGGAACAAAGATGGGGGTCAAAGGTCAGACGTGTCCCGGTGTCTGGACCAGTAAACACAATCTGTCCTTCTGTGGAGCCGGTTCTGGTTCATCTGGACTGGACTGGGAGGATCCAGTACATTCTTGGTAGATTGTAAAGTATGACTCATCTCATTCTGAACATTCAGGGATTGATCTGGACTAATTAGGGCCCGAGCACTGACGATCTGGACTAATTAGGGCCCGAGCGCTGACAGGACGAAGGTTCTATTGTATCTGTAGGAATGTTTTCATTTTTTTTCCTAATTTTTCTTCCGACTAAACGAGGGCCTTTTTTCCCCCCTAAACATGGCCCAAAAGTCACCAACTTTTGCACGCAAGCCAGGCCTGGCAAAAAATTACGTATTCTAATAGTGTCAAAAAGGAGCATGGCCTAACGGCTCAACAGCGCCCCCTAGAAAACTTTGTGCCTCAAGCCCCACAATACGGTTTGATGTAGATGCACGAAAATCGGTACACACCTGTATCATGTCACAACTTAAAGAAAAGTCTCTTGGAGCCATGGCCCAAACCCAACAGGAAGTCGGACATTTTGAATTAATCGTGTAATTTTGGGGCAATTTCTTCCATTTTTACGTGTGGTACTTTAACAAACTCCTCCTAGCAGGATCGTCCGTTCCACATAAAACTCGCTCAGGAGACACAAAAGACGTTAATCATGAAAAGTTATCAAAATCGTGAGTTTTGGTGAAATGGCGTGGCCGTGGCGCCACGTCAAACTTCAACACTAAACAGGAAGTGATGCTAGTAGCTGATTGGTCCATATTTGCTAGTTCCTACTTTCTGCTATAACTTTTGAACGGGTTGTGATAAAGAGTCATGGTGGTTCATCGGACTTAGTGTTGAGTCCTTGACCTTTATTGGTGAAAATTGCACGCGCGAGGACCCGTTCATCCGTTCATCCGTTCATCCGTTCATCGCTGCTGCTGCTGCTTTAATTCTGGGTTGGACCAGTTCTGGACTTGTTGTGTAAAAAAACTAACAAAAACAATCAACAACAACTATCTTTTTCTTCTGAATTAAAGTAACATAAATGAATCTTAAACTTTGGCTTTATAAATACGCCCCTTCTGTAAACGTGGATAAACACTGACATATACTTTATAAAGACACACAATTTATAAACAACACATTTATACGAGCGGCTCGTTGAGGAAATACAATATAAGAAAATGGAACATTTTAGGAGGAATCATGAATAAGAGACATATACACAAAAAATAAGGTAGACAAGTAAAATTAATAACAAAAAAAACACTAAGGCATTTTAAAGCAAATAGCATCGACATTTCAGAAAGAGACTTAAAATAAAAGATACTTTGATATATCGGCTAATCATTTTTTCGCAGTTATTTGAATTTTTTTATAGAGACAATTGGAAAGAGGCTTCATTTTTCCAGTCAGTGGCCGGAGCCGGTACTGCAGCTACCGCAGATCCACCGTGGGAGGGGGGGGGGGGGTCCTTTATCTCTCTGCGGCACTAATTCACTTTTAATTAATCTCATGTCATAATTATGACTTACCGTGGGGATCTTTTTATTTTTAATTCATCTTACTTTTTTCTTTTACTGGCGGAAAAGGGCTTCCATACTTATCATATGAGTTCATTATTACTGATTTTTTGATATACTGTAGTTATTTTTGTTCCTCCAAATAAAATTAAAAAGCAATTTGTCAATATTATTTGAAATATTTTTGTTTACATCAAGGGATAAAGCTACGGAAGCTAATGCTGCCACCCCAGAAAATAAAAGAATATCAGTATCACGTTATAACGTGAAAGGTTTATTGTTAGAACAATAAACATTTTACGTTATAACGTGATATTTTTCACGTTATTACAATATACAAACTTATCACGTGATAATTTATTGTTATAACAATATACTATTTATCACATTATAACGTGAAACGTTTAGTTAGAACAATAAACATTTCACGTTATTAGAATAAACAAACTTATGTTATAACGTGAACATTTATCTCTCTGCGGCCGCTCACTAATTAACTTTTAATTAATCTCATAATTTAGACAAGTCATAATTATGACATTCTATCTCACAATTTCGACTTTATATCTCATAATTTACAATTACATACATATTTACATAATCAAACAATTTGTCAATATTGTTTGAAATCTTTTTGTTTATATATAAACATTATAAGGGATAATAAAGCAGGATAATAGAGCAGGATAATAGAGCAGTGGGTTCGTCTCTAAAACTCTGAGTGGGTTTCTCTTTGCGGGAAACAGCGCCCCCGTTCCCCGGTCAGCGGCCGGATCCGGTACTGCAGCTACCGCAGATCCACGGGGGGGGGTCCTTTATCTCTCTGCGGCCGCGCTCATCTCATTGCGCATGCGCAATGAGATGAATGGCCGTCTGCACCTGACGGCCCCACCAGGAAGTCGGCGGTGCAAATCCCTTTGATGTTGATCGCAGAGGAAGCTCCGGTTCCGATGATGCTTTAGCGGGTCGGGGCTCTGAGTGTGACCGAGGGGAGCGTCTCATTCCCGGACCCAGCTCCGCCAGGCTCCGCCTGCAGCTCCGCAGGTCCGCAGGTCCGCAGGTCCTGCGGCTGCTGCCATGGGATGCTGCGGGAGCGCGGAGGTAAGCGGTGTCGGCCCGGTTCGGTCTGGTTCGGTCTGGTTCGGTTCCGTTCAGCCCGGTTCTGCCCGGTTCCAGCCCGGTTCGGCCCGGTTCGGGGTCCGTGGGTGTGTGTTTTGTCCCGGAGCCTCAGAGGCCGCGCTGCCGGGATTATTACCCGTTAATCCCCTTATTATCTCCCGCAGAGGACGGACAGGTGACCGGGCCGGACCGGACCGGGTTAAACTGGACCGGACCGGACCGGGCTGTTCGGGTTCGGGACTGGGGGGGGGGGTGTAGTCCGGTTCGGTTCGGCCCGGTCCAGCGGAACCGGCTGAGGCTGTGTGTGTTTGTGTTTGTGTATTTATCTATATGTTTGTGTTTTGTGTTTTGTGTGTGTGTGTGTGTGTGTGTGTGTGTGTGTGTGTGTGTGTGTGTGTACACATGTGTGTACTTGTGTGTACATGTGTGTACATGTGTGTACTTGTGTGTACTTGTGTATACATGTATATACATGTATATACATGTGTGTACTTGTGTGTACTTGTGTGTACTTGTGTATACTTGTGTGTACATGTGTGTACTTTTGTATACTTGTGTATACATGTGTATACATGTGTGTACTTGTGTGTACATGTGTGTACTTGTGTGTACTTTTGTATACTTGTGTATACATGTATATACATGTGTGTACTTGTGTGTACTTGTGTGTACTTGTGTATACATGTATATACATGTGTGTACTTGTGTGTACTTGTGTATACATGTGTGTACTTGTGTGTACATGTGTGTACTTTTGTATACTTGTGTATACATGTGTATACATGTGTGTACTTGTGTGTACATGTGTGTACTTGTGTGTACTTTTGTATACTTGTGTATACATGTATATACATGTGTGTACTTGTGTATACATGTGTGTACTTGTGTGTACATGTGTGTACTTTTGTATACTTGTGTATACATGTGTATACATGTGTGTACTTGTATATACATGTGTGTACTTGTGTGTACATGTATATTCTTGTGTGTACATGTATATTCATGTGTGTACATGTATGTACTTGTGTGTACTTGTGTATACTTGTGTGTACTTGTGTATACATGTGTGTACACAAGTACACACATGTATACACAAGTACACACAAGTATACACAAGTACACACAAGTGTATACTTGTGTGTACTTGTGTATACTTGTGTATACATGTCTGTACTTGTGTGTACATGTGTGTACTTGTGTATACATGTGTATACATGTGTGTACTTGTGTGTACATGTATATTCATGTGTGTACATGTATGTACTTGTGTGTACTTGTGTGTACTTGTGTATCCATATGTGTACTTGTGTGTACTTCCAGAGGACTAAGAGAGAGTGGAGACCCCTGGAGGATCGGAGCTGCACTGACCTGCCCTGGTTCCTGCTCTTCACCGTCTTCTGCGTCGGCATGGTAACCAGTACTAGTACTACGCAGTACTACACCGTACCGCACCGTACTACACCGTATTACACCGTACTACACCGATACTACACCGTATTACACCGTACTACACCGTACTACAACGATACTACACTGTACTACACCCATACTACACCATACTACAGCGTACTACACCGATACTACACCGTACTACACCCATACTACACCATGTTTGGGGAGACGGGTGTGGGACCTCTGTCCAGCTGGGAGTGTAGATGTTTGGGGAGACAGGTGTGGGACTTCTGTCCAGCTGGGAGTGTAGATCTTTGGGGAGACGGGTGTGGGACCTCTGTCCAGCTGGGAGTGTAGATGTTTGGGGAGACGGGTGTGGGACCTCTGTCCAGCTGGGAGTGTAGATGTTTGGGGAGACAGGTGTGGGACTTCTGTCCAGCTGGGAGTGTAGATCTTTGGGGAGACGGGTGTGGGACTTCTGTCCAGCTGGGAGT
The DNA here is from genome assembly GCF_033807715.1 of Cololabis saira. Taxonomy (NCBI): domain Eukaryota; kingdom Metazoa; phylum Chordata; class Actinopteri; order Beloniformes; family Belonidae; genus Cololabis; species Cololabis saira. The sequence continues at coordinate 43,370,903 of NC_084602.1, forward strand.
GTAGATGTTTGGGGAGACAGGTGTGGGACCTCTGTCCAGCTGGGAGTGTAGATGTTTGGGGAGACGGGTGTGGGACCTCTGTCCAGCTGGGAGTGTAGATGTTTGGGGAGACGGGTGTGGGACCTCTGTCCAGCTGGGAGTACAGATGTTTGGGGAGACGGGTGTGGGACCTCTGTCCAGCTGGGAGTGTAGATGTTTGGGGAGACGGGTGTGGGACCTCTGTCCAGCTGGGAGTACAGATGTTTGGGGAGACGGGTGTGGGACCTCTGTCCAGCTGGGAGTATAGATGTTTGGGGAGACGGGTGTGGGACCTCTGTCCAGCTGGGAGTATAGATGTTTGGAGAGACGGGTGTGGGACCTCTGTCCAGCTGGGAGTGTAGATGTTTGGGGAGACGGGTGTGGGACCTCTGTCCAGCTGGGAGTATAGATGTTTGGAGAGACGGGTGTGGGACCTCTGTCCAGCTGGGAGTGTAGATGTTTAGGGAGACGGGTGTGGGACCTCTGTCCAGCTGGGAGTACAGATGTTTGGGGAGACGGGTGTGGGACCTCTGTCCAGCTGGGAGATGTTTGTGGAGACGGGTGTGGGACCTCTGTCCAGCTGGGAGTACAGATGTTTGTGGAGACGGGTGTGGGACCTCTGTCCAGCTGGGAGTGTAGATGTTTGTGGAGACGGGTGTGGGACCTCTGTCCAGCTGGGAGTACAGATGTTTGGGGAGACAGGTGTGGGACCTCTGTCCAGCTGGGAGTACAGATGTTTGGGGAGACAGGTGTGGGACCTCTGTCCAGCTGGGAGTACAGATGTTTGAGGAGACGGGTGTGGGACCTCTGTCCAGCTGGGAGTACAGATGTTTGGGGAGACGGGTGTGGGACTTCTGTCCAGCTGGGAGTACAGATGTTTGGGGAGACGGATGTGGGACCTCTGTCCAGCTGGGAGTAGAGATGTTTGGGGAGACGGGTGTGGGACCTCTGTCCAGCTGGGAGTATAGATGTTTGGGGAGACGGGTGTGGGACTTCTGTCCAGCTGGGAGTAGAGATGTTTGGGGAGACGGGTGTGGGACTTCTGTCCAGCTGGGAGTGTAGATGTTTGGGGAGACGGGTGTGGGACTTCTGTCCAGCTGGGAGTAGAGATGTTTGGGGAGACGGGTGTGGGACTTCTGTCCAGCTGGGAGTGTAGATGTTTGGGGAGACGGGTGTGGGACTTCTGTCCAGCTGGGAGTATAGATGTTTGGGGAGACGGGTGTGGGACTTCTGTCCAGCTGGGAGTAGAGATGTTTGGGGAGACGGGTGTGGGACTTCTGTCCAGCTGGGAGTAAAGATGTTTGGGGGGACGGGTGTGGGACATGCGGATGAGATGGCCAGTCCATCGGAGTTGGTGCTGCATTATGAAGATGGCGATGGAGACGCTGATGTTGGTGCGTCCGTCCTCCCATTTGATCCTGAGTATGTTTGTCCAGGTTCTCTGGTGTTCTAGAGCTCTGAGGTTCCTGCTGTCGGTTGTTCTAGAGCTCTGAGGTTCCTGCTGTAGGTTGTTCTAGAGCAGTGGTTCTCAAATGGGGGTACGCGTACCCCTGGGGGTACGTGAAGGCACCCCATATACATATATTTAAAAAGTAGCATCCATGCAAAAATCCTTTAAAAATAAATATTTTATAAATAATTTTGGAAAATATAAGTCTAAATTTTATCTTCAGGAGTAGAATATTCAACTTATTATCCTAAAACCGCAGAGTTTCTCCCCCCCCACACCAGGATGGTTCCACCTAACCTGTCAATCACCAGGCTTCACCTGTCAATCACCTGGTTCACCTGTCAATCACTTGGACCAACGATGGAGTCGTGGTTGAAGCGTTGCAGCAATATTTTTATGTTTAATAAATCAGTTACTGATGGCACAGTGCTCTGTTTTAGCTCTTTTTTTTTTTTACAACCAAAAGTTCTTTGAGCTGGTTAGGGGGTACTTGGCTGAAAAAATATTTCACAGGTGGAACATCACTGAAAAAAGGTTGAGGACCACTGTTCTAGAGCTCTGAGGTTCCTGCTGTAGGCTGTTCTAGAGCTCTGAGGTGCTGTAGGTCGTCCATGATTCTGCCCTGTACAGAACCACAGCCTTGTAAACCAGGAGCTTGGTGTCGACCCGGAGATCTCCATCTTCAAAGACTCTTCCGGAGTCGGGCAGAAGCTCCGCTGGCACAGCTCAGGCCATGATTGACCTCAGAGTCAATGTTTGGAGGAGAGGAGGCTGCCGAGGTTGGGGAAGTGGTCAACATTTCCAAGCGTGGTGTTGTCCACTTTTATGGTGGGTGGAGTAGTGGCTGGTTGGGAGGAGGCTGATGTAGCACCTGGGTCTTCTTCATGTTCAGGGCCAGACCCAGGGCTCTGCATGCCTTAGCAAAGGCGTTCAGGAGGCCCTGGAGCTCTGCAGAGTGTGCTACGATGGCTTTGTCGTCTGAAAACTGGAGCTCCATGATGGTGGTGTATCGAATCTTAGTTTTGGCTTTGAACCTGTTGAGGTTAAAGAGCCTGCCATCGGTCCTGTACCAGATCGGAGTTCCTTGTGGCAGCTCTTTGCCAATGAGGTGTAGTATGGCAGAAATTAAGACCGAAAACAAGGTGGGAGCAATGATGCATCCCTGTTTGACCCCTGTTTGACCCCTGTCTCCACCGTGAAGGGCTCAGACAAGGAGCCGCTGCTGTTGAGAACTGCGGCATCTCTGGTGCATCTCTGGGGCGTCTCTGGGGCATCTCTGGGGCATCTCTGGGGCATCTCTGGGGCATTTATGGGGCATCTCTGGGGCGTCTCTGGGGTGTCTCTGGGGCATCTCTGGGGTGTCTCTGGGGCGTCTCTGGGGCGTCTCTGGGGCATCTCTGGGGAATCTCTGGGGCATTTATGGGGCATCTCTGGGGCATCTCTGGGGCATCTCTGGGGAATCTCTGGGGCATTTATGGGGCATCTCTGGGGCATCTCTGGGGAGTCTCTGGGGAATCTCTGGGGCGTCTCTGGGGCATCTCTGGGGAATCTCTGGGGAGTCTCTGGGGCGTCTCCGGGGCGTCTCTGGGGCATCTCTGGGGAATCTCTGGGGAATCTCTGGGGCATCTCTGGGGAATGTCTGGGGAATCTCTGGGGCATCTCTGGGGTGTCTCTGGGGCGTCTCTGGGGCATCTCTGGGACATCTCTGGGGCGTCTCTGGGGCATCTCTGGGACATCTCTGGGGAATCTCTGGGGCGTCTCTGGGACGTCTCCGGGGCGTCTCTGGGGCATCTCTGGGGAATCTCTGGGGAATCTCTGGGGCATCTCTGGGGAATCTCTGGGGAATCTCTGGGGCCACTGCTGCTCCGAGATCCCACACAGCTCAGCCTGGAACCTCCAGGAACCAGTTACCGTGTGTGGCCACCAGGAGGCGTGTGTGGCCAACAGGAGGCGTGTGTGGCCACCAGGAGGCGTGTGTGGCCACCAGGAGGCGTGTGTGGCCACCAGGAGGCGTGTGTGGCCACCAGGAGGCGTGTGCGAGTCTTGGCAGTGGAGAGGCCGAGTACCGACGGAGGAGACTCACGCACTCGCCTCCTCTTTTCACCCCCGGAAACAGAGGGCTTGCTAACAGAGGGCTAGCTAATAGAGGGCTAGCTAACAGAGGGCTAGCTAATAGAGGGCTAGCTGACAGAGTGCTAGCTGACAGAGGGCTAGCTAATAGAGGGCTAGCTGACAGAGTGCTAGCTGACAGAGGGCTAGCTAATAGAGGGCTAGCTGACAGAGTGCTAGCTGGCGGCGCTAGCTGAAAGCAGAAAGTAGCAAGCAGAGGCAGCTGTTAGCTGAACTAACTACAGCAGGGGTGTCGGACTAGATTCCTCGAGGGCCGCAATCCTGCATGTTTTAGATGTCTCAACACACCTGATTCAAATTAACGGTCGTTCCCAGCTTGTCATCAACGTCTGGAGGACTCCAGACGTTGTCTGGAGTCCTCCAGACGTGTGTTGTTGACACAGTTCCTTGTATCACGGTGTGCTGAAGCAGGGAAACATCTAAAACATGCAGGAATGCGGCCCTCGAGGACTGGAGTCCGAGACCCCTGAACTACAGGCACTGCTACTCCAACACTACCGCACTGACGTGTCACACGCCCTGTGTGCTTACACACACACACACACACACACACACACACACACACACACACACACACACACACACACACACACACACACACACACACACACACACACACACACACACACACACACACACCGTACTACACCCATACTACACTTATACTACACCGTACTACAGCGTACTACACGTACTAAACCATACTACACCGCACTACACGTACTACACCAATACTACACCGTATTACACCATAGTACACCGTACTACACCTAACTACACTGTATTACACCGTACTACACCAGTACTACACTTATACTTCACTGTACTACACCAATACTACACCGATACTACACCATAGTACACCGTACTACACCTAACTACACTGTATTACACCGTACTACACCGATACTACACCAATACTACACCGTACAACACCAATACAACACTGTACTACACGTACTACACCATAGTACACCACACTTTAATCTGTACTAAGTTATACTTTAATCTAGCGTTAGGTGGTAAAGTTGTAGTATCAGGTACTAAGTTGTACTTTCCCCCAGGTCTCTAACGTCTCTAACGTCCCCTGTGTCTCTAACGTCTCTAACGTCCCCTCCTTTCCCCTGTGTCTCCACCAGGTCTCTAACGTCCCTCCTGTCCCCTCTTGTCCCCCTGTCCAGGGCTGCATCTGCGGCTTCACCGTGGCCACCGGAGGAGCCGCCCGGCTGATTCTGGGCTACGACAGCTACGGAAACACCTGCAGCCGCCGCAACGAGCAGATCGAGGGGGTTCGGCTGAGCGGCCTGGACCACACCGACAGGAAGTAAGAGGGGGGGGGGCGACAGGAAGTGAGGGGGGGGGGGGGGGGGGGCGACAGGAAGTGAGGGGGGGGGGGGGGGGACCACTCCGACAGGAAGTAGGTGGGGGGGGGGGCAGGAAGTAAGGGGGGGGGAGTGAGGGGGGGACACACCGACAGGAAGTAAGGGGGGGGGCACACCTGCTCGGCCTGCTCACTCCTCAGCTTCAGGAGACCTGAGCTCAGGGCGGGGCCTCCCGGGGCCGGTCGAGGGTTCAACGCCCAGGACTGACTCAGGGAGGAGACCTGGGGGAGGAAATGGGGAACAAATTGGGATACATTTTTTTTTTGGGGGGGTGCGATTTATGTATTGATAATCATTCCTACACATGTATCTCGATAAAATATTGATATTTTTAACCCACCCCTAGTTTCTGCCCTGGTTCTGCTATGATTGTCCCAGGTTTCCCCCTCGTTAACTCCTATAGTTCCAGCCTGGTCCCCTCCTATGGTTCCAGCCGGGTCCCATCCATCGTTACCTTATGATTCCACTGGCGTTCTTAAACGTTCCCACATTTCTCCCAGTGTTCCACCCTGGTTCCATCCTTGTCCCCCCTGGTCCTCCTGATTCTCCTGCCCCCCCGGTCTGGTCTGGTGGTGGAGGTTCCACGGTGCGTTCAGGGACCTGCGGGAGATTATTCACCATCAGCTCAGATGCTGAGTCACCAGCAGAGCAGCTTACACACACACACACACACACACACACACACACACACACACACACACACACACACACACACACACACACACACACACACACACACACACACACACACACACACTCTGCAGCTAAGCCTAGTTCCCTCTGGGGGGGTAAGAACCTGTGATCTATTTGTAGCAGCTCTAAACCTGGACTCTGCAGGTGCTGCAGTCCAGGTCCTGGAGTCCAGGAGCTCTGCAGACCTGGATCTGGTCTGGTGTGGGGGGGTCTGTCTGGAGGAGAACCTAGAACCTGCACCCTGGACTGGTAGGACCTGGTCTCAGAACCCAGAGGGTCTGGTTCTGGTTTACTGGTTTAGGGGTCTGAGGTTGTTTTTAGGGGTCTGAGGTGGTCTGAGGTCTAAGGCGGTCTGAGGTGGAGTGAGGTTTAAGGTGGTCTAAGGTGGACTGAGATGGTCTAAGGTGGTCTGAGGTCTGAGGTGGACTGAGGGGGCAGCAGGGTCAGGGATTCCGGCCTCTGTGGGGGGCAGTTCTTGGCAGCGTGGGCCCGGTCCTGGACCCGGATCTCTGAAGTCCTTTGTTGGTCAGCCGGTCAGCTGAGTCCTGGTCAGAGTCCTGTGCCAGGTCCAGGTCCTCCCACCGCCGCATTCTGGCCTCCGGGTCACCCCCCCTCCGGTCCTGCTGCTCCGGTCTGTCTCCAACTATCTCCAAACCGTCTAACTATCTCCAAACCGTCTAACTATCTCCAAACTGTCTCCAACTATCTCCAAACTGTCTCTAACTATCTCCAAACTGTCTCTAACTATCTCCAAACTGTCTCTAACTATCTCCAAACTGTCTCTAACTATCTCCAAACTGTCTCTAACTATCTCCAAACTGTCTCTAACTATCTCCAAACTGTCTCTATCTCCAAACTGTCTCTAACTATCTCCAAACTGTCTCTAACTATCTCCAAACTGTCTCTAACTATCTCCAAACTGTCTCTATCTCCAAACTGTCTCTATCTCCAAACTGTCTCCAACTATCTCCAAACTGTCTCTAACTATCTCCAAACTGTCTCTAACTATCTCCAAACTGTCTCTATCTCCAAACTGTTTCTAACTATCTCCAAACTGTCTCTATCTCCAAACTGTCTCTAACTATCTCCAAACTGTTTCTAACTATCTCCAAACTGTCTCTAACTATCTCCAAACTGTCTCTATCTCCAAACTGTCTCTAACTATCTCCAAACTGTCTCCAACTATCTCCAAACTGTCTCTAACTATCTCCAAACTGTCTCTAACTATCTCCAAACTGTCTCCAACTATCTCCAAACTGTCTCCAAACTGTCTCTAACTATCTCCAAACTGTCTCCAACTATCTCCAAACTGTCTCCAACTATCTCCAAACTGTCTCCAAACTGTCTCTAACTATCTCCAAACTGTCTCCAAACTGTCTCCAACTATCTCCAAACGGTCTCCAACTGTCTCCAAACTAGTGATGCACCGAAATGAAAATCTTTGGCCGAAACCGAAACCGAAAATAATAATAAACACTTGGCCGAATACCGAACATGGTTCTTCACAGTTTTTCATTTATTTTGCCAATTTTTTCACCATTGCATAAATCAAATAAATTTGATTTAGGCTTTTAAAAGAAAAAAATCTTTTACAAAATTACAAGGTAGAAAACATTTGTTGAACATAAAAAACTGAACATTTTTTAATTTCCCAGCATTTCTTAAATATTCCAGCAGACATTATACCAGCAAAGAACAATAACTTAAAATACATAAATTAGCAAAATACATTTTTTGGCCATCTTTGAGCTTACGTTAGGCTTAACTGACTGAACATTGTAACATAGGCCTTAAAACAATAAAAATGTTTTTTATCATTTCAAATGATAAATCAAACTTGTAGCTGAAAGACTTTGCAGATGTTTCCCCTCTAGATATTTGAGCAGAACATTCATTGCAAACAGCCATTCTTGTATTATTCTTTGCCACTCTAAAATACTTCCACACTGCTGACATGTTTGCACCACTTCACTCCACGCTCTTTTATCTGTTTGATTTCCTCATCTAAACCTGGAATAGATTGATTTATGTTGTTTTGGTTCCACCTGCTGGTGAATGTTGGTAAAATTCTTATGTGGTTAATTTTTGGTTGGCCAACGATTTATGTGGTGCGCAACAGTTACGGAGCGGCCAGTCTATTTCCTTATATTACAACGCCGTTATTAATTGTTCGGTTTTTTTCCCACTTATTCCACCGAACACCGAAAGTGTTTTTTTGCCATTTTCGGCCGAACAATTTCGGTTACCGAACAATCGGTGCATCACTACTCCAAACTGTCTCTAACTATCTCCAAACTGTCTCCAACTATCTCCAAACTGTCTCCAACTATCTCCAAACTGTCTCTAACTATCTCCAGACTGTCTCCAACTATCTCCAAACTGTCTCCAACTATCTCCAAACTGTCTCTAACTATCTCCAAACTGTCTCCAACTATCTCCAAACTGTCTCTAACTATCTCCAAACTGTCTCTATCTCCAAACTGTCTCTAACTATCTCCAAACTGTCTCTAACTATCTCCAAACTGTCTCTAACGATCTCCAAACTGTCTCTAACTATCTCCAAACTGTCTCCAACTATCTCCAAACTGTCTCTATGTCCAGACTGTCTCTAACTATCTCCAAACTGTCTCTATCTCCAAACTGTCTCTAACTATCTCCAAACTGTCTCCAACTATCTCCAAACTGTCTCTATGTCCAAACTGTCTCTAACTATCTCCAACTATCTCCAAACTGTCTCTATGTCCAGACTGTCTCTAACGATCTCCAAACTGTCTCTAACTATCTCCAAACTGTCTCCAACTATCTCCAAACTGTCTCTATCTCCAAACTGGACCGTGGATGTGTAGAAGGCTCTCAGCAGCTCCTCTCCAACATGGTTCCTCCTGAGCTCTCAGGAAGTTCAGGCGCTGCTGGGCCTTCCTGATGACAGCTCTGGTGTTGTTAGTCCAAGAGAGCTCAGCTGAGATGATGCAGCCCAGGAGCTTGGAGCTGTGTAGCCTCTCTACCCGGTTGCCATGGATGCAGAGGGGGGGCAGCTCAGATCTGGGCCTCCTGAAGTCCACAATCATCTCTCTTGTTTTTGTGGTGTTTAGAGTCAGGTTGTGAGCCTGACACCACACAGACGGACTCGTCTCCGCCTGTGATCAGCCCCACACCGGGGTGTCGTCTGCAAACCTTCCTATGGTGCTGGTGGTGAAGAGGTTTGCGGTCGGCGGTGTCCAGGGTGAAGAGCAGTAGCTCAGCACAGCCTTGTGGGGAGCAGCGCTCCCTAGTGATGCACCGAAATGAAAATAATAATGAACACTTGGCCGAACACAGGCAGGACAGACTTCAAGTTTGATTGATTAAAGTCGCCTGCGATTATTGTGCACCGTCCGGGTTGGCCCCCTGTAGCATCTGTAGCATCTGTAGCGTCTGTAGCGTCTGTAGCATCCGTAGCGTCTGTAGCGTCTGTAGCGTCTGTAGCGTCTGTAGTGTCTTTAGCATCTGTAGCGTCTGTAGCGTCTGTAGCATCTGTAGCGTCTGTAGCATCTGTAACGTCTGTAGTGTCTGTAACATCTGTAGCATTTGTAGCATCTGTAGCATCTGTAGCGTCTGTAGCATCTGTAGCATTTGTAGCGTCTGTAGCGTCTGTAGTGTCTGTAGCATCTGTAGCATCTGTAGCATCTGTAGCGTCTGTAGCATCTGTAGCGTCTGTAGCGTCTGTAGCATCTGTAGCGTCTGTAACGTCTGTAGCGTCTGTAGCGTCTGTAGCGTCTGTAGCGTCTGTAGCATCTGTAGCATCTGTAGCGTCTGTAGCATCTGTAGCGTCTGTAGCGTCTGTAGCATCTGTAGCGTCTGTAGCGTCTGTAGCATCTGTAACGTCTGTAGTGTCTGTAGCATCTGTAGCATCTGTAGCGTCTGTAGCGTCTGTAGCATCTGTAGCGTCTGTAGCATCTGTAGCGTCTGTAGTGTCAGTAGCGTCTGTAGCGTCTGTAGCGTCTGTAGCATCTGTAGCGTCTGTAGCGTCTGTAGCATCTGTAGCATCTGTAGCATCTGTAGCGTCTGTAGCATCTGTAGCATCTGTAGCGTCTGTAGCATCTGTAGCATCTGTAGAATCTGTAGCGTGGTCTGGTCCTGGTCCAGGTCCCCGGTTCCTGGTCTTACGTCCCGGTCTCTGTCCCCCCCCCCCGGTCCTGGTCCAGGTCCAGGTCCCCGGTTCCTGGTCCAGGTCCCGGTCTCACGTCCCGGTCTCTGTCCCCCCCAGGTTCGTGTTCTTCCTGGATCCCTGCAACATCGATCTGGTCCAGAGGAAGATCAGGTCTGCAGCTCTGTGCGTCTCCCAGTGCCCCCCCCAGGAACTGAAGACCTACCAGGACCTGAAGACGTTCGCCATGGTCAACGGTGAGGGGGGGGTTCAGGGGTCGGGGGAGGTCAGGTGACCTGGGTGGTCTGGGGGCATGTGATCTGGGGGGTCAGGGGTCAGGTCCCTCCAGGAACTGAAGACGTTTGCCATGGTCAACGGTGAGGGGGGTGGGTCAGGGGGGGGTCATGTGACCTGGGGGTCAGGGGGGGGAATCAGGGGGGGGGGGTCAGGGGTCATGTGACCTGGGGAGGGGGGGGGGGGGGTCAGGGGTCAGGGGGGGCTCAAATGATTGGCAGTAACAGATACATATAATTGTGTGTCATCAGCATATGGAATATTATGATGAACCAGTGGTGACTACAGAAGTAGAGGACCTAGAACTGACCCTTGTGGGACTCCGTACTGAACTAGAACTGACCCTTCTGGGACTCCGTACTGAACTAGAACTGACCCTTCTGGGACAGTGCGAAGGTCCTATTGTATCTGTAGGAGATGTTCTCTTTTTTTTCCTCGTCGTTTTTATCTTTATTTTTCTTCCGACTAAATTAGGTCCTTTTTTCCCCCTAAACGTGCCCCAAAAGTCACCAAATTTATCACCAAGCCAGGCCTTGTGAAAAATGTGATATTTAATGGTTTGCATTAATGGGCGTGGCCTAATGGCTCAACAGCGCCTCCTAGAAACCTAGAAAACTGTTCCTCAAGCCCCACAATATGGTTTGACGTACATGCACGAAAATCACTACACACCTGTATCATGTCACAACTTAAAGAAAAGTCTCTTGGTGCCATGGCCCAAACCCAACAGGAAGTCGGCCATTTTGAATTAATCGTGTCTTTTTGGTGCAATTTATGCCATTTCTTCGGCAGTTAATTCGGCCCGAACCGTAATGTGCACCCAGGTGTGTTATACATCAAAATGTGCGTCTCCATCCTGCGACTACGCGCATTACTTTTCTCCTTCAAAAGCGTTACCGTGGCAACGCTAGACGCCAAAAAGCGCACCCCCTTCATCTGATTGGTCCATATTTGATAGTTCCTATTTTCTGTCACAACTTTTGAATAGTTTGACATAAAGAGTCATGGTGGTTCATCGGACTCAGTTTTGAGTACTTGACTTTTATTGGTGGAAATTGCAGGCGCGAGGGCCCGTTCATGCGTTCATCGCTGCTTGCAGCTTTAATTATTATTATTATTTATTCAATTTAGCACTTTGGTGCTGAGGCAGCTCGCCATGGTCAACGGTGAGGGGGGGGGGGGGTCCAGCGGAGGCGCGTCGTCATGGTGATGATGATGATGATGCAGCGTCTGCGTAGACAAAGGCCCCCTGAGGGTCCCGGGTCCCGTGTCCTGGTCCCGTGTCCTGGTGCCGCCCGGCGCCGGTCCGGTCTGAGGGTCCAGTGTCTACAGGAGACACTAACGTGACCCCCAGCGATGACATCACCGTCTCCGCGGCAACGCTGATATCACCGTCTCCGCGGCAACTGAGGCGTCTGAAAGGAGGCTCTGTCCTCCAGGACCTGCAGTCTGGGGACGGTTCTGGTTCTGGTTCTGGTCCTGGTTCTGGTCCTGGTTCTGGTCCTGGTTCTGGTCCTGGTCCTGGTTCTGGTTCTGGTTCTGGTTCTGGTCTTGGTCCTGGTCCTGGACCTGGACCTGGACCTGGACCTGGACCTGGACCTGGACCTGGACCTGGTCCTGGTTCTGGTTCTGGTCCTGGTCCTGGTTCTGGTCTTGGTCCTGGTCCTGGACCTGGACCTGGACCTGGACCTGGACCTGGTCCTGGTTCTGGTTCTGGTCCTGGTCCTGGTCCTGGTTCTGGTCCAGGTCCTGGTTCTGGTCCTGATCCTGGTCCTGGTTCTGGTTCTGGTCCAGGTCCTGGTTCTGGTTCTGGTCCTGATCCTGGTCTTGATCCTGGTTCTGGTCCAGGTCCTGGTTCTGGTCCTGATCCTGGTTCTGGTTCTGGTTCTGGTCCTGATCCTGATCCCGGTCTTGATCCTGGTTCTGGTCCTGGTTCTGGTCCTGATCCTGATCCCGGGCCTTGATCCTGGTTCTGATCCTGGTCCTGGTCCTGGTCCTGGTCCCAGACCCGATCCTGATCCCGGTTTTGGTTCTGGTCTCTGCAGGGTCGGAGCTCTGCTCCTACGAGTTGGCGGGTCACAAGTATCCGGGTCATCCGGACCGGTTCACCAGGTGTCCCAAACTACCGGTTCCCCCGAGGTGAGTTCACGCATTCACCCCTTCATCACTTCATCATCCATCCATCATCCATCCATCCATCCATCCATCATCCATCCATCAATCCATCCATCCATCATCCATCCATCCATCCATCATCCATCCATCCATCCATCATCCATCCATCCATCCATCCATCATCCATCATCCATCATCCATCATCCATCCATCATCCATCCATCATCCATCATCCATCATCCATCCATCATCCATCCATCCATCATCCATCCATCATCCATCCATCATCCATCATCCATCATCCATCCATCATCCATCCATCCATCATCCATCCATCATCCATCCATCATCCATCCATCATCCATCCATCATCCATCCATCCATCCATCCATCCATCATCCATCATCCATCATCCATCCATCATCCATCCATCATCCATCATCCATCATCCATCCATCATCCATCCATCCATCATCCATCCATCATCCATCCATCATCCATCATCCATCATCCATCCATCATCCATCCATCCATCATCCATCCATCATCCATCCATCATCCATCCATCATCCATCCATCCATCATCCATCCATCATCCATCCATCATCCATCCATCCATCCATCATCATCCATCCATCATCCATCCATCATCCATCATCCATCCATCATCCATCATCCATCCATCCATCCATCCATCCATCCATCCATCCATCCATCATCCATCCATCCATCCATCCATCCATCCATCCATCATCCATCCATCCATCATCCATCCATCATCCATCCATCCATCCATCCATCATCCATCCATCCATCCATCCATCCATGCATCATCCATCCATCCATCATCCATCATCCATCCATCATCCATCCATCATCCATCCATCATCCATCCATCATCCATCATCCATCATCCATCCATCCATCATCCATCCATCATCCATCCATCATCCATCCATCCATCCATCATCCATCATCCATCCATCATTCATCCATCATCCATCATCCATCATCCATCATCCATCATCCATCATCCATCCATCCATCATCCATCCATCCATCATCCATCATCCATCCATCATTCATCCATCATCCATCATTCATCCATCATCCATCATCCATCATCCATCATCCATCATCCATCATCCATCCATCATTCATCCATCATCCATCATCCATCATCCATCATCCATCATCCATCATCCATCCATCCATCATCCATCCATCCATCCATCCATCCATCCATCATCCATCATCCATCATCCATCCATCATCCATCATCCATCCATCCATCATCCATCCATCCATCCATCCATCCATCCATCCATCCATCATCCATCATCCATCCATCCATCATCATCCATCCATCATCCATCCATCCATCATCCATCATCCATCCATCATCCATCATCCATCCATCATCCATCATCCATCCATCCATCATCCATCCATCCATCATCCATCCATCCATCATCCATCCATCCATCATCCATCCATCCATCATCCATCATCCATCATCCATCATCCATCCATCATCCATCATCCATCCATCATCCATCCATCCATCATCCATCCATCCATCATCCATCCATCCATCATCCATCCATCCATCATCCATCCATCCATCATCCATCCATCCATCATCCATCCATCATCCATCCATCATCCATCTATCATCCATCCATCATCCATCCATCCATCATCCATCCATCATCCATCATCCATCCATCCATCATCCATCCATCATCCATCCATCATCCATCGTCCATCATCCATCCATCCATCATCCATCCATCCATCATCCATCATCCATCCATCCATCATCCATCATCCATCATCCATCCATCATCCATCCATCATCCATCCATCCATCATCCATCATCCATCCATCCATCCATCCATCCATCATCCATCATCCATCCATCATCCATCCATCCATCATCCATCCATCCATCATCCATCCATCCATCATCCATCCATCATCCATCCATCATCCATCCATCATCCATCCATCCATCCATCCATCATCCATCATCCATCCATCCATCATCCATCCATCCATCCATCATCCATCCATCCATCATCCATCCATCATCCATCATCCATCATCCATCCATCCATCATCCATCCATCCATCATCCATCCATCATCCATCATCCATCATCCATCATCCATCCATCCATCCATCCATCCATCATCCATCATCCATCCATCATCCATCCATCCATCATCCATCCATCCATCATCCATCCATCCATCATCCATCATCCATCATCCATCCATCATCCATCCATCCATCCATCCATCCATCCATCTTCCATCCATCCATCCATCATCCATCCATCCATCATCCATCCATCCATCATCCATCATCCATCATCCATCCATCATCCATCCATCCATCATCCATCATCCATCATCCATCCATCATCCATCCATCCATCATCCATCCATCCATCATCCATCCATCCATCATCCATCCATCCATCATCCATCATCCATCCATCCATCATCCATCCATCATCCATCCATCCATCATCCATCCATCCATCATCCATCATCCATCCATCCATCATCCATCCATCCATCATCCATCATCCATCCATCATCCATCCATCCATCCATCCATCATCCATCCATCCATCATCCATCATCCATCATCCATCATCCATCCATCATCCATCCATCCATCATCCATCCATCCATCATCCATCCATCATCCATCCATCCATCATCCATCCATCATCCATCATCCATCCATCATCCATCCATCATCCATCCATCCATCATCCATCCATCATCCATCCATCCATCATCCATCCATCATCCATCCATCATCCATCCATCATCCATCATCCATCCATCATCCATCATCCATCATCCATCCATCATCCATCCATCCATCATCCATCCATCATCCATCCATCATCCATCATCCATCATCCATCCATCATCCATCCATCATCCATCCATCCATCATCCATCATCCATCCATCATCCATCCATCATCCATCCATCCATCCATCATCATCCATCCATCATCCATCCATCCATCATCCATCATCCATCCATCATCCATCCATCATCCATCCATCCATCCATCATCCATCCATCATCCATCCATCCATCCATCCATCATCCATCCATCCATCCATCCATCCATCCATCCATCCATCATCCATGCATCATCCATCCATCCATCATCCATCATCCATCCATCATCCATCCATCATCCATCCATCATCCATCATCCATCCATCCATCATCCATCCATCATCCATCCATCATCCATCCATCCATCCATCATCCATCATCCATCCATCATTCATCCATCATCCATCATCCATCATCCATCATCCATCATCCATCATCCATCCATCCATCCATCATCCATCCATCCATCCATCCATCCATCATCCATCATCCATCATCCATCCATCATCCATCATCCATCCATCCATCATCCATCCATCCATCCATCCATCATCCATCATCCATCCATCCATCATCATCCATCCATCATCCATCATCCATCATCCATCCATCATCCATCATCCATCCATCATCCATCCATCCATCATCCATCCATCCATCATCCATCCATCCATCATCCATCCATCCATCATCCATCATCCATCCATCATCCATCCATCATCCATCCATCCATCATCCATCCATCCATCATCCATCCATCCATCATCCATCATCCATCCATCATCCATCCATCCATCATCCATCCATCCATCATCCATCCATCATCCATCATCCATCCATCATCCATCTATCATCCATCCATCATCCATCCATCCATCATCCATCCATCATCCATCATCCATCATCCATCATCCATCCATCATCCATCCATCCATCATCCATCCATCCATCATCCATCCATCCATCATCCATCCATCCATCATCCATCCATCATCCATCATCCATCCATCATCCATCCATCATCCATCCATCCATCATCCATCCATCATCCATCCATCCATCATCCATCCATCATCCATCCATCATCCATCCATCATCCATCATCCATCCATCCATCCATCCATCATCCATCCATCATCCATCCATCCATCATCCATCCATCATCCATCCATCATCCATCATCCATCCATCCATCCATCATCCATCCATCATCCATCCATCCATCATCCATCCATCATCCATCCATCATCCATCATCCATCATCCATCCATCCATCCATCATCCATCCATCATCCATCCATCCATCATCCATCCATCATCCATCCATCATCCATCCATCATCAGAATCAGAATCAGAATCAGGTTTATTAAGTCAGCTTAGAAAACAGTTTTTGACTTCGGATACACCGGCAGCGACACGATGGTGTTGTGCGCCTGTTTTTCCAAGGGTAACACTGGGATGGGCGATAAGTCGTGAACTTCTCTCAGAGCTGCTCCTCAGCCAATGTCCTTGATGTTATCAGGCGGCTCGGTCAGTTCTGAAACAGGTCCACAGATGTTCCTGAGAGGGGAGGGCTAGTGGGGGCAGAGTCACCTTGTTTACATTCCACCAGGAAGATTGTGACCAGAGCGATCGGCCAAACCGCCCTGTCAAGACCAGATTATAGGATCAACAATTATATTGAAAAAACAGGCAACCTCAGTAATTTTCCGTCTGCCTTCAGTCTCTGGTTCATCAATGGCGACTCCAAACAGACGAATTTGTGATCAATTCCCGCCAAGCCGAGCTTCCAACTTCTCCACGGTGTTATCCATCTTGCCAATGAGCTCAAAGACGCCGCTAGCCTGCGATTCTGTTCAAGAATCACATCCAGCTTGCGGCTTTGCTCCCCCAACGTTAAAGTTTGAGTGTTGATCACCTTGCTTGACCCTTCAGCCACGTCCGGCAGCTCTGAAAGAGCCAGAACAGCTGTCGACGACTTACGCGTTTGTCGGTAGACCAGGAATCCCCCTCCTCCGATCAAGAGAAATCCTGCTATCATAAATCCAATTATGAAGCATCTTCAACGTCCTCCACAGACAAAATCGCCAAACACAAAGGCTTCCAGTATTTGTAGGAATCCATTGAGTATCCAGTAAAAAACATCCCGTCGGGGCAGGAGGGCTCCCTTAACCCCTGACTTCTGGTCGCAAAAATGTGGTCAATTGTGCTGAGAGACCAGTTAATCAATTCCATGATTGTAGAGTTTTGGAGGAGTGAAAAGGAGACACTCTGAAGACGAGACAAACAAAAGCAGCAGCAGGGCAGATAGATAAGGGAGAGGAGCAGAAAAGCGTCCGCCTTCGTCGAGAGCCGGAAGAAGATCATCCATCCATCTTCCAGACCTGGACCTGGAGACCAGGTCTCCAGGTCCAGGTCTCCTGGACCAGGTCTTAACCCCCCCCCTTGTCCCCCCAGCAAGCCGCTGCCTCTCTTCCGCCGCTGTACCCCGGTGGACGTGTCCTGCTACGCCCGCTTCGCCGAGGCCGTCGTCACCTTCGTGGGCGACGCCAGCGTCCTGCACCGGCTCATCGCCGGCGTCGTGGCCAGCAAGGAGATCATCGCCGGGCTCTGCGTGCTGGCTCTGGGTGAGAGGATGAGCTCACTTCCTGTCCCTCTGATGATGTCACTTCCTGTGGGACTAACCCCGCCTTCTTGTGTCCCCAGTCCTGTCCATGATCCTCATGGTGATCATCCGCTACATCTCCGCCGTGCTGGTCTGGATCCTGACCTGCCTGGTGGTGCTGGGATCCCTGGGTGAGTTACTGTACTAACACTAACTAGTGGTTAACTAACACTAACTAGTGGTTAACTAACACTAACTAGTACTCAACAGTAACTAGTACTGACACTAACTAGTACTGACACTAACTATAGGTTTACTAACTAGCAGTGTGCTAACTAAAGGTTTGCTAACTAGTGGTTTGCTAACTAGCAGTGTGCTAACTAGTGGTTTTCTAAATAGTGGTTTGCTAACTAGCGGTGTGCTAACTAGCGGTGTGCTAACTAGCAGTGTGCTAACTAGCAGTGTCCTAACTACAGGTTTGCTAACACTAGCTAGTCGCTGGCCAGGTCGCTCTTGGAAAAGAGATTTTTAATCTCAATGAGTCTTAACTGGTTAAATAAAGGTTATTATTATTATTATTATAACTAGCGGTTTACTAACTAGTGGTTTGCTGACTAGCGTGGTGTTAACATTACCTAGTGGTGTGCTAACCAGCGGTGTGCTAACACTACCTAGCGGTGTGCTAACACTACCTAGCAGTTTGCTACCTAGCGGTTTGCTGACTAGCGGTGTGTTAACATTACCTAGCGGTGTGCTAACTAGCGGTGTCTCTCCTAGCGGGTACTGGCGTGCTCTGGTGGCTCTACATCGACCACCGTCTCCATGGAAACGCCACGGCCGCGTCGTCGCCGGCGCCGCGGGAGGCCAAGGATCAGCCGGAGATCGGGGATGGCGGCCAGGCGCTGCTGGTTTACGCCGTAGCGGCCTCCGTGTTCACCGTAGGTGACCTAGCCTAGCCTAGCTGGCGTGTCGCCGACGCTCAGCTGTGTGTGTATGTGTATGTGTGTGTGTGTATATGTGTGTACATGTGTGTAGTAAGTTAGTTAGTTTATTTGTCCACAAGTGGAGTTTTGTCTTTTGTCTCATAACACAAAAACAACAGTAACATAACGCAGCAACAAACAGTTGCTGTGTCTTCCCTGTTATTTTTGAGGCTAGATTCACTTTTCTTTGTAGCTTGCATGTATTTTTTGTGGTGAGGTTGCCGTACCACGTTGCCATGTTAAAGGTTAAGATTCCCTCTATGAGGTTCTGATAGACATTATACTGTATATTACTATGGAGACTATAATATATATGTTATAGTCTCCATAATCTGCTGCTCACACTAAAAGAGTTGCGCTTGCGTAGTAAATGTAGCCGTTGATTTCAAGATTTCAAGATGTTGTCAGTGTTGTTACTAAAGTTAAGATTGCTGTCAATAAAGGTACCTAGGTATTTAAAGTCTCCTACTCCCTCTGCAGTGTGATCCTGGATTTTCAAGGGGCTGCACAGGATCTTTATCCAATATGACCAGTTCCTTTGTTTTCATCACATTAATCTCCAAGAAGCTCAAATCACAGCAGTTATGGAGAGAAGACACGTGTCCTCTAAATGTCTCTCACCAACTGTATCCCCCCTCTCAAGTAGAGAAGACACGTGTCCTCTAAATGTCTCTCACCAACTGTATCCCCCTCTCAAGTAGAGAAGACACGTGTCCTCTAAATGTCTCTCACCAACTGTATCCCCCTCTCAAGTAGAGAAGACACGTGTCCTCTAAATGTCTCTCACCAACTGTATCCCCCTCTCAAGTAGAGAAGACACGTGTCCTCTAAATGTCTCTCACCAACTGTATGCCCCCTCTCAAGTAGAGAAGACACGTGTCCTCTAAATGTCTCTCACCAACTGTATGCCCCCTCTCAAGTAGAGAAGACACGTGTCCTCTAAATGTCTCTCACCAACTGTATCCCCCTCTCAAGTAGAGAAGACACGTGTCCTCTGAATGTCTCTCACCAACTGTATCCCCCTCTCAAGTAGAGAAGACACGTGTCCTCTAAATGTCTCTCACCAACTGTATGCCCCCTCTCAAGTAGAGAAGACACGTGTCCTCTAAATGTCTCTCACCAACTGTATCCCCCTCTTAAGTAGAGAAGACACGTGTCCTCTAAATGTCTCTCACCAACTGTATGCCCCCTCTCAAGTAGAGAAGACACGTGTCCTCTAAATGTCTCTCACCAACTGTATCCCCCCTCTTAAGTAGAGCAACCAGGGCCGTCTGGTACTTAAACAGATTAATTTCTCTTGATCCAATTGGAACTCATTTGTGTACAATGAGAAAAGTAAGGGTGAGGGTTAGTCATCACTTCCCTCTGACTGCTTTTGTTTGCACTGATTTTCTTTTCCTTCGAACTACTTTTTATTTCCATCGCAATGTATATATACTGTCTATATCTTGTAAATATATATATTGTTTTACTTTTTTACCCCCTCCCCTGCATGTGTGTGTGAAGTTACTGCTGCTAACATGTGAGTTTCCCCATTGAGGGAGTAAAAGGTATATCTTATCTTATCTTATCTTACTTTTATAAGCAAACTGAAGATGATCTAAGGAGCCAGAAACAGACATTATGATTTGTTTGCTTATGACTCTCTCAAAGTGTTTTCCCAGAATGGAAGTAAGAGCAATCGGCCTGAAATCTTTTGATTCAGTGGCTCTGGGTTTGTTAGGAAGAGGAACATTACATTCCAAATTACAGTAATACCTTTAAGTTCATAGATGTTTTCCTTCAGAACTCCATCCGGGCCAGGTCAGAGTTCAGCTTAATAATAATAATAATAATAATAATAATAATAATAATAACGAATACAGGACAGACTAGCTACAAATATACCAGTGCATGTGTGTTAGTGTGTGTTAGTGTGTGTACATGTGTGTTGGTGTGTGTATATATGTGTGTACATGTGTGTACGTGTGTGTTAGTGTGTGTATATATGTGTGTACATGTGTGTACGTGTGTGTTAGTGTGTGTATATATGTGTGTACATGTGTGTACGTGTGTGTTAGTGTGTGTATATATGTGTGTACATGTGTGTACGTGTGTGTACATGTGTGTTAGTGTGTGTATATATGTGTGTACATGTGTACATGTGTGGGTGATTGATCATTGATCAGTGACTGGTTTCCTGATAACTTGATCCTGTGATCAGCAGCTTCAGTATCAGTGACCTTCGACCCGACACCTTTGAGCTCAACGTGTGTGTGTGTGTGTGTGTGTGTGTGTGTGTGTGTGTGTGTGTGTGTGTGTACGTGTGTGTGTGTGTGTGTGTGCGTGTGTGTGTGTGTGTGTGTGTGTGTGTGTACATGTATCCATGTTTATGTGCAGGTGATCCTGCTGCTGATGCTGTTCATGAGGAAGCACGTGGCTCTAACCGTGTGTGTATGTGTGCGTGTGTGTGTGTGTGTGTGTGTGTGTGTGTGTGTGTGTGTGTGTGTGTGTACATGTGTGTACATGTACGTGTGTTTATGTGCAGGTGATCCTGCTGCTGCTGATGCTGTTCATGAGGAAGCGCGTGGCTCTAACGGTGGCGTTGTTCCACGTAGCGGGGAAGGTTTTCCTGCACCTGCCGCTGCTGGCGCTGCAGCCGTTCATCACCTTCCTGGCCCTGCTGCTGTTCTGGCTGTACTGGACCCTGGTGCTGCTGTTCCTGGGGACCACCGGTGGGTCACTCACTCACTCACTCACTCACTCACTCACTCACTCACTCACTCACTCACTCACTCACTCACTCACTCACTCACTCACTCACTCACTCACTCACTCACTCACTCACTCACTCACTCACTCACTCACTCACTCACTCCGTTAGGCCACTGTCGTTAGGCCACTGCCGTTAGGGCACTGCCGTTAGGGCACCGCCGTTAGGGCACTGCCGTTAGGGAACTGCTGTTAGGCCACCGCCGTTAGGGCACTGCCGTTAGGTCACTGTCGTTAGGCCACTGCCGTTAGGGCACTGCCGTTAGGGCACCGCCGTTAGGGCACTGCCCTTAGGGCACTGCCGTTAGGGCACTGCGGTTAGGGCACCGCCGTTAGGGCACTGCCGTTAGGGCACTGCCGTTAGGCCACTGCCGTTAGGGCACTGTCGTTAGGGCACTGCTGTTAGGGCACTGTCGTTAGGGCACTGCTGTTAGGCCACTGCTGTTAGGCCACTGCTGTTAGGGCACTGCCGTTAGGGCACTGTCGTTAGAGCACTGCCATTAGGGCACTGCTGTTAGGGCACTGCCGTTAGGTCGTTAGGCCACTGACACTGCCGTTAGGTCACTGCCGTTAGGGCACTGCCGTTAGGACACTGCCGTTAGGTCACTGCTGTTAGGGCACTGCCGTTAGGTCACTGCCGTTAGGTCACTGCCGTTAGGGCACTGCCGTTAGGTCACTGCCGTTAGGGCACTGCCGTTAGGCCGTTAGGCCACTGACACTGCCGTTAGGCCACCGTCATTAGGGCACTGCCGTTAAGACACTGCCGTTAGGTCACTGCCATTAGGGCACTGCCGTTAGGACACTGCCGTTAGGTCACTGTCGTTAGGGCACTGCCGTTAGGCCACTGCCGTTAGCCCACTGCCGTTAGCCCACTGCCGTTAGGGCACTGCCGTTAGGACACTGCCGTTAGGTCACCGTCGTTAGGACACTGCCGTTAGGGCACTGCCGTTAGGCCACTGCCGTTAGGGCACTGCCGTTAGGCCACTGCCGTTAGGTCACCGTCGTTAGGACACTGCCGTTAGGGCACTGCCGTTAGGCCACCGCCGTTAGGGCACAGCCGTTAGGGCACTGCTGTTGGGCCACCG
Organism: Cololabis saira; assembly: GCF_033807715.1. Taxonomy (NCBI): domain Eukaryota; kingdom Metazoa; phylum Chordata; class Actinopteri; order Beloniformes; family Belonidae; genus Cololabis; species Cololabis saira. The sequence continues at coordinate 43,393,470 of NC_084602.1, forward strand.
CCGTTAGGGCACTGCCGTTAGGCCACTGCCGTTAGGTCACCGTCGTTAGGACACTGCCGTTAGGGCACTGCCGTTAGGCCACCGCCGTTAGGGCACAGCCGTTAGGCCACTGCCGTTAGGGCACTGCCGTTAGGACACTGCCGTTAGGACACTGCCGTTAGGACACTGCCGTTAGGACACTGCCGTTAGGACACTGCCGTTAGGACACTGCCGTTAAGCCACTGTCGTTAGGACACTGCCGTTAGGACACTGCCGTTAGGACACTGCCGTTAGGCCACTGTCATTAGGACACTGCCGTTAGGCCACTGTCGTTAGGACACTGCCGTTAGGACACTGCCGTTAGGACACCGTCGTTAGGCCACTGCCATTAGGGCACTGCCGTTAGGACACTGCCGTTAGGACACTGCCGTTAGGGCACTGCCGTTAGGGCACTGCCGTTAGGTCACTGCCGTTAGGGCACTGCCGTTAGGGCACTGCCGTTAAGCCACTGTCGTTAGGACACTGCCGTTAGGACACTGCCGTTAGCACACTGTCGTTAGGCCACTGTCATTAGGACACTGCCGTTAGGCCACTGTCGTTAGGACACTGCCGTTAGAACACTGCCGTTAGGACACCGTCGTTAGGCCACTGCCATTAGGGCACTGCCGTTAGGACACTGCCGTTAGGGCACTGCCGTTAGGGCACTGCCGTTAGGTCACTGCCGTTAGGCCACTGTAGTTAGGGCACTGCCGTTAGGACACTGTCGTTAGGTCACTGCCGTTAGGGCACTGCCGTTAGGACACTGCCGTTAGGACACTGTCGTTAGGACACTGCCGTTAGAACACTGCCGTTAGGACACCGTCGTTAGGGCACTGCCGTTAGGACACTGCCGTTAGGGCACTGCCGTTAGGGCACTGCCGTTAGGTCACTGCCGTTAGGCCACTGTAGTTAGGGCACTGCCGTTAGGACACTGTCGTTAGGTCACTGCCGTTAGGCCACTGCCGTTACCACATGGCCATTAGCACACAACCGTTGGCACAGGAACATTAACCTACGACTGTTAGCCCACTGCCGTTAGCCCCACTGCCGTTAGCACAGGATTGTTAGCACAGGACCGTTAGCACAGGACCGTTAGCACAGGACCGTTAGCTCACTGGCTCAGCTAGCCGTCTTTGGTCCTTGAGGGAACCCGGAGCAGAACGAGGGGACAGGTCTGATCGAGTTCCGGCTAACGGGCCCCCTGGTCCTGGTTCTGGGTCTGGGTCCTGGTTCTGATTTCTAACCCCCCCCCCTGGTCCTGGTTCTGGTCCTTTAGGGAACCCGGAGCAGAACGAGGAGACGGGTCTGATCGAGTTCCGGCTGACGGGCCCGCTGCAGTACCTGCCCTGGTACCACTTCCTGGGCCTGGTCTGGATCAGCGAGTTCATCCTGGCCTGCCAGCAGATGACGGTGGCTGGCGCCGTCGTCACCTACTACTTCACCAGGGACAAGAACCGCCTGCCGGTGACGCCGATCCTGTCGTCGGTGCTGCGGCTGGTCCGGTACCACCTGGGAACCGTCGCTAAGGGCTCCTTCATCATCACGCTGGTCAAGGTCCCGCGGCTAGTGCTAATGTACCTGCACAACCAGCTCAAAGGACGGGTAGGGATGCGTTTTACTAGCCCTTATTAGTATCCACTAGCACCTACTAGCTCCTACTAGCACTCACTAGCACCTACTAGCTCCCACTAGCACCTACTAGCACCTACTAGCACCTACTAGTACCCACTAGCACCTACTAGCACCCACTAGCACCTACTAGTACCGACTAGCACCCACTAGCACCTACTAGCCCCTACTAGCACCTACTAGTACCTACTAGCACCTACTAGCCCCTACTAGCACCTACTAGTACCTACTAGCACCTACTAGCACCCACTAGCACCTACTAGCCCCTACTAGCACCCACTAGCACCTACTAGCACCCACTAGCACCTACTAGCCCCTACTAGCACCTACTAGCACCCACTAGCACCTACTAGCACCCACTATCACCCACTACCACCTACTAGCACCTACTAGCACCTACTAGCACCTACTAGCACCTACTAGCACCTACTAGCTCCTACTAGCACCCTCTAGCACCTACGAGTACCTACTAGCACCCACTAGCACCCACTAGCACCTACTAGCACCTACTAGCTCCCACTAGCACCCACTAGCACACACTAGCACCTACTAGCCTCTACTAGTATCTACTAGCAGCTACTAGCACCCACTAGCACCTACTACCACCCACTAGCACCCACTACCACCTACTGGCACCTACTAGCACCCACTAGCAACCATTAGCACCTACTATCACCTACAAGCACCTACTACTACCTACTAGCACCCACTAGCAACCACTAGCACCTACTAGCACCTACTAGCACCCACTAGCACCTACTAGCACCTACTAGGGAGATGTTTCCGTGGCGACAGAGCCCCGGTTCCTGGTCTAACGGTCTTGTCCCTGCAGGAGAACGTCTGTGCTCGTTGTCTGCTCAAGTCCTGCATCTGCTGCCTGTGGTGTCTGGAGAAATGCCTCAACTATCTCAATCAGGTGAGTGGTCGGCCTTAGCCCCGCCCCCAACTCTGGCCCCGCCCCCGGCCCACTGCCGTTAGCCCACAACGTTTAGCACACAACCGTTAGCTCAAAACCGCTAGCCCATGACCGCTAGCCCATGACTGCTAGCCCATGACTGCTAGCCCATGACTGCTAGGACCAGGTGAGCGGCTGGCCCCGCCCCCAGCCCCACCCAGGTCTCACCTGCCCCCTCTCTCCCCAGAACGCGTACGCCGCCACCGCCATCAACAGCACCAGCTTCTGCACGTCGGCACGCGACGCCTTCGTCATCCTGGTGGAGAACGCGCTGCGTGTCGCCACCATCAACGCCATCGGAGACTTCGTGCTATTCCTGGGGAAGGTGAGGCGCCGCCGGGTCCTACTAGCATCTACTAGCACCTAGTAGCATCTACTAGTGCCTACTAGCACCTACTAGTACTTACTAGCGCCTACTACTACCTACTAGTACCTACTAGCACCTACTAGTACCTAGGTGTAGGTGCTAGTAGGAGCTAGTAGGAGCTAGTAGGTGCTAGTATGTGCTAGTAGGAGCTAGTAGGTGCTAGTAGGAGCTAGTGGGTCCCTGGTTGACTCTCCCCCCCACCCGTAGGTGCTGATCATGACCATGACGGCGTTTGCCGGCGTGCTGCTGCTCAACTCCCAGCGCGACTACGCGGAGTGGCTGCTGCCGCTAGCCATCGTTAGCCTGTTCTCCTTCCTGGTGGCCCACTGCTTCCTGTCCGTGTTCGAGATCGTGGTGGACGTGCTGTTCCTCTGCTTCGCCGTCGACACCAAGTACAACGACGGCTCGCCGGGACGGGAGTTCTTCATGGACAAGGCCCTGATGGTGAGAACGGGGGACCGGGGGGGACTGGACAGGACTAGACCGGACTAGACCATACTGGACTGGACAAATCTAATTTGTTCTGTTACTCTGGATTCACACTAAAAGCACTAAAAGGCACAATTTTGAGTAAATATCGGTAGTGTGGATTAATTCAGACGTACTATTAAGAGCGCACACGGCACTTCCTGCCGTAGGGGGGGGTTGTTACCATGGTAACCTGTCACAGCAGCAGTAGCAGCTCCGCTCTTTCCTGTTTATTGTGGCCCAAAAAAAGATTACATTATATAATATTATTAAATACGAATATTATAATATTAATATTATATAATAATATTATTATACTTAATATTATACTTATGACATATACGTATCACTTAGCAACCAAACACCATTGCATTGTGGGAAGCATCAATCCATGAGTATGGATAGTACATACTATTGAGTATGGATAGTAAATACTACTGAGTACGTTTTAATGTTTCGGGCGCACTAAAAAATATCACACACTCATTTAGCATACTCATTAGGAGGAAGTTTGGGATTTCGGACGCAGCCGATTGTCTATGAGAGCTGCTACCATTCATGTCTATGACAGTTCGCTGCACTCTGACGCGTCTCTGGCCCCGCCCCCAGTCTGTTGGCCCCGCCCACCTCTAACTGTTGTCTCTGGCCCCGCCCCCCTCTAACCTTTGTCTCTGGCCCCGCCCCCAGTCTGTTGGCCCCGCCCACCCCTCTAACCTTTGTCTCTGGCCCCGCCCCCCTCTAACCTTTGTCTCTGGCCCCGCCCCCAGTCTGTTGGCCACGCCCCCTCTAACTGTTGTCTCTGGCCCCGCCCACCCTCTAACCTTTGTCTCTGGCCCCGCCCACCCCTCTAACCTTTGTCTCTGGCCCCGCCCACCCTCTAACCTTTGTCTCTGGCCCCGCCCCCCCTCTAACCTTTGTCTCTGGCCCCGCCCCCAGTCTGTTGGCCACGCCCCCTCTAACTGTTGTCTCTGGCCCCGCCCACCCTCTAACCTTTGTCTCTGGCCCCGCCCACCCTCTAACTGTTGTCTCTGGCCCCGCCCCCCCTCTAACCTTTGTCTCTGGCCCCGCCCACCCTCTAACCTTTGTCTCTGGCCCCGCCCTCAGTCTTTTGGCCACGCCCCCTCTAACCTTTGTCTCTGGCCCCGCCCTCAGTCTTTTGGCCACGCCCCCCTCTAACCTTTGTCTCTGGCCCCGCCCTCAGTCTTTTGGCCACGCCCCCCTCTAACCTTTGTCTCTGGCCCCGCCCTCAGTCTTTTGGCCACGCCCCCCTCTAACCTTTGTCTCTGGCCCCGCCCCCAGTCTGTTGGCCACGCCCCCCTCTAACCTTTGTCTCTGGCCCCGCCCACCCTCTAACCTTTGTCTCTGGCCCCGCCCACCCTCTAACCTTTGTCTCTGGCCCCGCCCACCCTCTAACCTTTGTCTCTGGCCCCGCCCACCCCTCTAACCTTTGTCTCTGGCCCCGCCCACCCTCTAACTGTTGTCTCTGGCCCCGCCCACCCTCTAACTGTTGTCTCTGGCCCCGCCCCCCCTCTAACCTTTGTCTCTGGCCCCGCCCACCCTCTAACCTTTGTCTCTGGCCCCGCCCACCCCTCTAACCTTTGTCTCTGGCCCCGCCCACCCTCTAACTGTTGTCTCTGGCCCCGCCCACCCTCTAACTGTTGTCTCTGGCCCCGCCCCCCCTCTAACCTTTGTCTCTGGCCCCGCCCCCCCTCTAACCTTTGTCTCTGGCCCCGCCCACCCTCTAACCTTTGTCTCTGGCCCCGCCCACCCTCTAACTGTTGTCTCTGGCCCCGCCCCCAGTCTGTTGGCCCCGCCCACCCCTCTAACATTTGTCTCTGGCTCCGCCCCCAGGAGTTCGTGGAGAGCAGCCGGCGGTTGGAGCGCGCGGCGGAGCGTGGGCGGAGCCGGGTGAAGGAGGCGGAGATGAAGCCCATGGTGAGTGAGTGCGGAGGGGGCGTGGCTAGCCCGGAGGGGGCGGGGCCGGGGGGCCAGGGCGGGGAGTGGGCGGAGCTCCAGGAGTTCCAGGTGTACTACCTGCTGGTGGGCGTCCTGGTGGACTGGGCGCTGGCGGAGCCGCGGGACTTGGTGCTGGTGCTCAGCGAGGACGTGCTGCTCTTCCTGCTCGTGTACCTGCCGGCCTCCACCCTCTTCCTGGTGGTGGCGCTGCTGCGGGCGCCAAGCCCCGCCCCCCTCGCTGCAGGCCCCGCCCCTCTCGCCAAGGCCGCCAAAGCCGCCGGCTCCGCCGCCATCGCTAGCTGACGCAGCCGCGCCTTCACCTTCATCTCCATCATCACCATCATCATCATCATCATCATCATCATCACCATCATCATCCTCACCTTCATCATCATCAGAATCTCTGGGACTGAACTTTGTGTTTCTGATCCATTTTTTTACTTTTGTACCTTTTTTTACTCCCGTTTTTTATAAAAGTGTCGTTTCTGCAGCTCCGTGTCCGAGTGTTTGTTTGTTTGTGCTAAAGGAGGAACGAGGACCCAGCAGACAGGCCTGTGGCCCCGCCCCCTTGGCCTCTGGCCCCGCCCCACGCCCTGTGGCCCCGCCCCCTGGCCCGTAACTGAGCTAGCTGAGGCTAACTGAGCTAGCTGAGGCTAACTGAGCCTGGGCTATGGGGGTAAAAATTGTGAGGAAAACTGAAATTCCTGCTCGGTAAAGTGACAAAATATCAAGAATAATTATAGAATAGAATAGAATAGAATAGAATAGAATAGAATAGAAGACTTTATTGATCTCCCAGCGGAGAAATTCAGTCGTGCAGCCAAATTTAAATTTTAAATTTTTTTAAAAATAGAAATAACCAATAAGTTAAATAATAAAAAGAGCGATATAAAAAGTAGAAAAAGAGTATGTACAAGAGAGAAAAAAATAGTAAACACCAAAAAAAAAAAAAAAATGTGCATCATTACAAAAACCGTTGCTACTTACCTGAAGGCCCCGCCCCCCTGGGCTGTGGCCCCGCCCCCTGGCCATGTGGCCCCGCCCCTTGACCTCTGGCCCCGCCCCCTGTCCGCTGGGTCCTCCTTTCCTCCCTGTGGCTAACGTGGATTTACAGTCTGAGGTTCCATGTGGTACCAGGACCGTGGGTCCCAGTCCCGGGTCGGATCCCAGTCCTGGTCCCGGTCCCGGGTCGGGTCCCGGTCCCAGTCCTGGTCCTGGTCCCGGGTCGGGTCCCGGTCCCAGTCCTGGTCCTGGTCCTGGTCCCGGGGGGGTCGGGGGAACAGAACCAATCAGGGCCCCAGGTTCCGGGTTTAGAGATGAAGACCAGGTTCTGGTTCTGCCAGGAGGTGAATCGGTTCCGTCTTTAGAGGTTCAGGCCCGGCAAGATCCAGGACCGGTGGGGGTGACGGGTATAGGTGGGGGTGATGGGTACAGGTGGGGGTGATGGGTACAGGTGGGGGTGATGGGTATAGGTGGGGGTGATGGGTACAGGTGGGGGTGATGGGTACAGGTGGGGGTGATGGGTACAGGTGGGGGTGATGGGTATAGGTGGGGGTGATGGGTACAGGTGGGGGTGATGGGTACAGGTGGGGGTGATGGGTACAGGTGGGGGTGATGGGTATAGGTGGGGGTGATGGGTACAGGTGGGGGTGATGGGTATAGGTGGGGGTGACAGGTACAGGTGGGGGTGATGGGTACAGGTGGGGGTGATGGGTACAGGTGGGGGTGATGGGTATAGGTGGGGGTGATGGGTACAGGTGGGGGTGATGGGTATAGGTGGGGGTGACGGGTACAGGTGGGGGTGATGGGTACAGGTGGGGGTGATGGGTATAGGTGGGGGTGATGGGTACAGGTGGGGGTGATGGGTATAGGTGGGGGTGATGGGTACAGGTGGGGGTGATGGGTATAGGTGGGGGTGACGGGTACAGGTGGGGGTGATGGGTACAGGTGGGGGTGATGGGTATAGGTGGGGGTGATGGGTACAGGTGGGGGTGATGGGTATAGGTGGGGGTGATGGGTACAGGTGGGGGTGATGGGTATAGGTGGGGGTGACGGGTACAGGTGGGGGTGATGGGTACAGGTGGGGGTGACGGGTACAGGTGGGGGTGATGGGTACAGGTGGGGGTGATGGGTATAGGTGGGGGTGACGGGTACAGGTACAGGTGGGGGTGACGGGTACAGGTGGGGGTGACGGGTACAGGTGGGGGTGAGGGGTATAGGTGGGGGTGACAGGTACAGGTGGGGGTGACGGGTACAGGTGGGGGTGACGGGTACAGGTGGGGGTGAGGGGTATAGGTGGGGGTGACAGGTACAGGTGGGGGTGATGGGTACAGGTACAGGTGGGGGTGATGGGTACAGGTGGGGGTGATGGGTACAGGTGGGGGTGATGGGTACAGGTGGGGGTGATGGGTATAGGTGGGGGTGATGGGTATAGGTGGGGGTGAGGGGTATAGGTGGGGGTGACAGGTACAGGTGGGGGTGATGGGTATAGGTGGGGGTGACGGGTACAGGTGGGGGTGATGGGTATAGGTGGGGGTGACGGGTACAGGTGGGGGTGACGGGTACAGGTGGGGGTGATGGGTACAGGTGGGGGTGATGGGTATAGGTGGGGGTGACGGGTACAGGTACAGGTGGGGGTGACGGGTACAGGTGGGGGTGACGGGTACAGGTGGGGGTGAGGGGTATAGGTGGGGGTGACAGGTACAGGTGGGGGTGATGGGTACAGGTACAGGTGGGGGTGATGGGTACAGGTGGGGGTGATGGGTACAGGTGGGGGTGATGGGTACAGGTGGGGGTGATGGGTACAGGTGGGGGTGATGGGTATAGGTGGCCGTCGTCTGCGTAGAGAATGATGTCACCAGAAACCACCGGGGAGGGGGGGGGGTCCTGGTACTGGGTTAGGGGTCTCGGGTTCTGGGGGGTTTCTGGTTCAGGAGGTTCTGGTTCTGGTTCTGGTTCAGGAGGTTCTGGTTCAGGTTCTGGTTCAGGAGGTTCTGGTTTGAGGAGGTTCTGGTTCTGGTTCAGGGGGTTCTGGTTCTGGTTCTGGTTCAGGGGGTTCTGGTTCTGGTTCTGGTTCAGGAGGTTCTGGTTCAGGAGGTTCAGGTTCTGGTTCAGGAGGTTCTGGTTCAGGAGGTTCTGGTTCTGGTTCAGGAGGTTCTGGTTCTGGTTCAGGAGGTTCTGGTTCTGGAGGTTCTGGTTCAGGTTCTGGTTCTGGTTCAGGGGGTTCTGGTTCTGGTTCTGGTTCAGGAGGTTCTGGTTCAGGTTCTGGTTCAGGAGGTTCTGGTTCAGGTTCAGGTTCTGGTTCAGGAGGTTCTGGTTCTGGTTCTGGTTCAGGAGGTTCTGGTTCTGGTTCAGGAGGTTCTGGTTCAGGGGGTTCTGGTTCAGGGGGGTTCTGGTTTTGGTTAAGGGGGGGTTCTGGTTCTGGTTCAGGGGGTTCTGGTTCTGGTTCAGGAGGTTCTGGTTCAGGGGGTTCTGGTTCTGGTTCAGGAGGTTCTGGTTCAGGAGGTTCTGGTTCTGGTTCAGGGGGTTCTGGTTCTGGTTCAGGGGGTTCTGGTTCTGGAGGTTCTGGTTCAGACTGTCATCATCTTCCTCCACTAACATCCATCTTCTGCATCTTCATGCTGCTCACTGCACAGGGGCGGAGCCTAGCGGAGCTCCGGCGCTATCTAGGGGCGCTAGCAAGTAGCTAGGGGCGCTAGCAAGTCTTTAGGGGTGCTAGCAAGTCTTTAGGGGCGCTAGCAAGTCTTTAGGGGCGCTAGCAAGTCTTTAGGGGCGCTAGCAAGTCTTTAGGGGCTAGCAAGTCTTTAGGGGCGCTAGCAAGTCTTTAGGGGCGCTAGCAAGTTTTTAGGGGCGCTAGCAAGTCTTTAGGGGCGCTAGCAAGTCTTTAGGGGCGCTAGCAAGTCTTTAGGGGCGCTAGCAAGTCTTTAGGGGCTAGCAAGTCTTTAGGGGCGCTAGTAAGTCTTTAGGGGCCCTAGTAAGTCTTTAGGGGCGCTAGCAAGTCTTTAGGGGTGCTAGCAAGTCTTTAGGGGCTAGCAAGTCTTTAGGGGCGCTAGCAAGTCTTTAGGGGCGCTAGCAAGTTTTTAGGGGCGCTAGCAAGTCTTTAGGGGCGCTAGCAAGTCTTTAGGGGCTAGCAAGTCTTTAGGGGCGCTAGCAAGTCTTTAGGGGCGCTAGCAAGTCTTTAGGGGCTAGCAAGTCTTTAGGGGTGCTAGTAAGTCTTTAGGGGCCCTAGTAAGTCTTTAGGGGCTAGCAAGTGTTTAGGGGCGCTAGCAAGTCTTATGGGGCGCTAGCAAGTCTCTAGGGGCGCTAGCAAGTCTTTAGGGGTGCTAGCAAGTCTTTAGGGGCGCTAGCAAGTCTTTAGGGGCACTAGCAAGTCTTTAGGGGCGCTAGCAAGTCTTTAGGGACCTCCAGGAACCTGTTGTCTGACGTCCACAATGCTGCGTAACAAACCCCAGAAAGTGCCGCCCTCTTCTTCAGGCTCCGCCCCCTGATCTCCCATGATGCCTTGCTCTAACCGCGGTGCCGCTGCCGCTGTACTACGTCTAACCTTGTAACCTTGTTTCCTGTTTCAGGCTCCGGGGACGAGTTCAGCTTGACCAAACGCAGCCGCTGGGACTCAAAGAGACATTCCAGAAGTTTATTTTTACCGACGTGTAACATGTTTACTAAGTTTCACTCCAGGGAAAGATATTTTACTAGTAACCAGTTAACCAGTTAACCGCTAACCAGTTAACCGTTAACGAGCACTTTATACCGGCGCTGCAGTTTCAACCGGCTGATGCATCTTTTCCTAGTGATGTCTTTTTTACCAACTCACTGAACTCATCGCCGCTAGCGCCGACCGCGCTAACCGCGCCGACCGCGCTCACGCTTGTTGCTAACGGGGCCGGGTGGAGCTGTTGCCATGGAGACCGTCCAGGGTTTCCAGCAGAGGAGGCCGCCGACACCCGGAGCCACGCCCCCAGGAGGACAGTGGGCGGAGCTTCCCGCTGCGGTGGGCGGAGCGAAGACAGTCAGCAATAACTGCATCATGTGACCGCAACAAGTCTTCCGAGGAGGTCGTGACCCCGAGGAACCGCCGCCCGGCGCCGGCGGACCAAGCTCCAAACCAGCCCCTCGTGTTGGCCCTCCGGCCGCCCTGCCGCCCTCTGATTGGCCCTCCGGCCGCCCTGCCGCCCTCTGATTGGCCCTCCGGCCGCCCTGCCGCCCTCTAATTGGCCGAGGCGGGACCCGGCGCCGCTCCCCCAGACTTTACTGTTTAGAGACTAGTTTGGTCTGTTTCCTCTGAACAAGTGTCTCATGAATCTCTTTCAGAAGTACTTTCGCCGCCGGCGCCGGGTCTAGGCGGCGCCGCGGACCTGCGCGGGGAAGCTAGCCCAGCTAGCGCTTGACCGTCTCTCCTCTGGATTTCCTGAAACCCTGTGGAGTGATGCTGCTAACAGCTGCAATAACCGAAGCGGCAACGGCGGCGGCGTGCAGACCGTTCTCCCGACACCGAACCAGAACCAGGACCTTGGAAGGCTACGTTTCCAGCGGGCGGGGGCTAAACACGAGAGACGACGAAACGAAGAAGAAACTTCCCTGTTAAAGTATCGAAGTCGGTTCGGCCACGTTTGAGTTCGCTAGTTCCAATAAACTCCTAATACTACGTTGGAGTTAGCCGGTTCCAGTAAATATGCTAATGCTACTTTAGAGTTAGCTGGTTCCAGCTAACTCGTGTAGCTACATTGGAGTTAGCTGGTTCCAGTAAATGCGCTAATGCTACTTTAGAGTTAACTGGTTCCAGCTAACTCGTGTTGCTACATTGGAGTTAGCTGGTTCCAGTAAATGCGCTAATGCTACTTTAGAGTTAACTGGTTCCAGCTAACTCGTGATGCTACGTTGGAGTTAGCTGGTTCTAGTAAATATGCTAATGCTACTTTAGAGTTAGCTGGTTCCAGCTAACTCGTGTTGCTACGTTGGAGTTAGCTGGTTCTAGTAAATATGCTAATGCTACTTTAGAGTTAGCTGGTTCCATTTAACTCGTGATGCTACGTTGGAGTTAGCTGGTTCCAGTAAATGCGCTAATGTTACTTTAGAGTTAACTGGTTCCAGCTAACTCGTGTTGCTACATTGGAGTTAGCTGGTTCCAGTAAATGCGCTAATGCTACTTTAGAGTTAACTGGTTCCAGCTAACTCGTGTTGCTACATTGGAGTTAGCTGGTTCCAGTAAATGCGCTAATGTTACTTTAGAGTTAACTGGTTCCAGCTAACTCGTGTTGCTACATTGGAGTAAGCTGGTTCCAGTAAATGCGCTAATGCTACTTTAGAGTTAACTGGTTCCAGCTAACTCGTGATGCTACGTTGGAGTTAGCTGGTTCTAGTAAATATGCTAATGCTACTTTAGAGTTAGCTGGTTCCAGCTAACTCGTGTTGCTACGTTGGAGTTAGCTGGTTCTAGTAAATATGCTAATGCTACTTTAGAGTTAGCTGGTTCCATTTAACTCGTGATGCTACGTTGGAGTTAGCTGGTTCCAGTAAATACGCTAATGCTATGTTTGAGTTAGCTAGTTCCAGTAAACTTGCGATGCTACGTTGGAGTTAGCTGGTTCCAGTAAATGCGCTAATGCTACGTTAGTTAGCTGGTTCTAATAAAACAACTAATGCTACTTTAGAGTTAGCTGGTTTCAGTAAACGTGCTAATGCTACTTTAGAGTTAGCTGTTTCCAGTAAACGTGCTAATGCTACTTTAGAGTTAGCTGTTTACAGTAAACGCGCTAATGCTACTTTAGCATTAGCTGTTTCCAGTAAATGCGCTAATGCTATGTTGGAGTTAGCTGGTTCCAGTTAACTCATGATGCTACAGTGGCATTAGCTGCTCAGGAAGCGGACCTAAACCAGCTAGCTCTCCTGAACTAGAACGGTCCGCTGTAACATGTTGGAGCTAAAAGATCATGTTAACCGCAGCAGCTATGCTCATTGTTAGCATTCCGGCGCGTCTCCTGCGGCGCGCAAGGGTTCGGTCGCGTCTGGAAAGTTCCAGGGCCGGATCCCGAAACCGCGCTGACTCTGTTCCGCTCTCTGGAAACGTAGCTTCACCTTTAGCTCGTGACCTTCACTAAGCCACGCCCCCTCATCGCCCAACCGTCTCCATGGAAACGTACGTCCGGGGTGGGAAGGGCCTCCTGACAACGAGTTCATGCACATCGACCAATTGCACTAAAGATCGACGCTAGCATCGGTTTACCGCGGCTAACTGCTAAACGCTAACCTGGGCTTCAGGGTGAAGGGCATGCTGGGAAAACTAGCCGGAACCAGATCAATATTTAAAGTGTAAAAACAACCGTCCTCTAAGACGACGCCCCCTGAATTAACCCCAACCGCAGGAAGACGAGCAGAAACACAGGATTTCAAAATAAAACGGCCCCCTTTCATAGTAAAAGCACACTGAACCTCTGGAGGCGGAAACACAAACTCTGACGTGGTTTTAACTTTATTTTTAATCGACAGCGAGTTTTCAAACCGTCGCTGTGGCAGTACCGCCTCTGACCACATGGGGGCGTGGCCATCGCTGCTGATGTCATCAGGCGTCGCCAGCTGCCGTCTCCTTGGTAACAGCTAAACCACTCGGGGGGGCGTGGCCTGAGAGCCCCGAGGTTCTGATTGGGGGAGGAGCTCCGTCAAGGGTGACTCAGGCTAGCTGAGGCTAACTGAGCCAGCTAACATGACATCTTCCTCAGGCTAACTGAGCTAGCTAATGTGAAATCTTCCTCAGGCTAGCTGAGGCTAACTGAGCTAGTTAACATGAAATCTGCCTCAGGCTAACTGAAGTTAATTGAGCTAGCAAAGGCTAACTGAGCTAGCTGAGGCTAATTGAGCTAGTTGAGGCTAACTGAGCTAGCTAACATGAAATCTGCCTCAGGCTAACAGAGCTAGCTATAACTACAGCTAGCGAAGGCTAATTGAGCTAGCGAAGGCTAACTGAGCTAGCTATAACTACAGCTAGCGAAGGCTAACTGAGGTAGCGCAGGCTAATCGAGCTAGCGAAGGCTAACTGAGCTATCGAAGGCTAATCGGGCTAGCGCAGGCTAACTGAGCTAGTGCAGGCTAACTGAGCTAGGGCAGGCTAACACAATTTAGTGTCAGGTCAAACATTTCTGGGGGTCAAAAATGTGAGGAAAACTGAAATTCCAGCTCGGTAAAGTGACAAAATATCCAAAATAATTATATAATATTATATTATAATGATTATAATAATTAACTTCATAAAAACTCACTTTGAAAAGAAAAAAAAACAGGAAAATCAGGGAGGCAAAAATAAATCTGAGGGTTAAAAAGTGTAAATGTGTAACTTTACAAAGACCATTTGTACTTAGGCTACCTGAGGGCCCCCTGCCCCCAACCCCCACCCCCCCGACCTGAGGCCCCCAGGAGTCCCGGAGGCCCCTAGTTCCTCCCCGGTAGTCCCCCACCCCCCGCGGCGCCCGGACCGCAGCAGATGAAGGGCGCCGCCGTAGACCAGCTGAAGTAGAACCAGTTGCATGTCCGTGTTCTGCAGCGGGACTCGGCCGTGAGGCCCCCGGGATCGGAGCCCCCTCGCCGGGATCGGGCCGGAGCCCCGCCCCAGTCCCCGCTCTGGAGCCCCGCGCCGGGACCGGGACCCCGGAACCCCCGAGGCCGGGATCGGAGCCACCTCGCCGGGATCGGGCCGGAGCCCCGCCCCGGTCCCCGCTCTGGAGCTCCGGTCCCAGCTCTGGAGCTCCGGTACCCGCTCCGGTCCGGCCGTCAGGTGGAACACGAGTGTTTAGCTTTTTCTCTGCAGTAACAAAGTCCGTTTGTAACATTGAAGAACTCCTTCTTTGGTTCTCGGTTGGTTTTTATATCATTTCTTATGTATATTTGTTTTTTAAGAAAAGTAATAAAATGCAAAAGTTTGGACCCGAGTCTGTCTTCTTTGGTTGGGTTCTGACGTCACCTCCAGTTTATTTGTACATTTGTTAAGGAACATAGGAATTATTTTGCAGAAGACACTCAGGGTACAATCTAAAAACTTTTTAAACATTTAAAAACTAAAACAGGAAATAAAAAAGAATAAATAATAAATATCAGACCCTCCACCTGAGCATGTCTCCCGTTTCCCTGTCGGTTTTCAATAAACAGGTAAGTTAGTCAAGACTGATGCTAATTCTCACTGTAGCAGGGAAGAAACTCACGTGTGTATTTATGTGTGTGTATAATATATATATATATATATATATATATATATATATATATATATATATGCACACATATATGAACACCTCCCCATTTGTTTGAATGAAAAAGGTGTGTCCAAACATTTGGTCTACTGTATATATATATATATATATATATATATATATATATATATATATAAATATATATGTATAGAAGTTAGATTTATTTTTGGAAAAGAATCACTTGCTGAGTGAGAGTCAGTATTGGGTTTCGAACTGCAGCAATGGCACTAACGAAAATAATGGAAGAAATAACAACAACATTTGATAACAAAAAATATACAATTGGGGTTTTTATCGATTTAAAAAAGACGTTTGATTCAATAAATCATGACATTTTAATTTCAAAACTACATAATTATGGTGTGAGAGGAATTGCTTTGGATTGGTTAAGTAGTTATTTACAAAATAGAAAACTGTTCAGCTGGAGGGTTCTAAATCTGAATGTCTGAGGACAGTATGTGGAGTCCCACAAGGATCTGTTTTGGGACCTAAACTTTTTATTTTATACATTAATGATATTTGTGAAGTTTCAAAGACTCTACAGTTTGTCTTATTTGCAGATGATACACATTTTTTTTGTTCTGGGGATGATTTGGGGCTTATCGCTGAAAATATCACCAATGAAATGGTTAAACTTAAAAGTTGGTTTGATAAAAATAAGCTTTTGTTAAATCTGAAAAAAACTAAATTTATGGTTTTTACAAATCGAAAAAAGGATGAAATTGCACTTTCATTTGCAGGAGAGAGCATTGAGAGAGTGTCTGTGTTTAGGTTTTTGGGTATTATTTTAGACAACAAGCTGACATGGAAAAACCATATAGCATATGTAAAAACCAAGGTGGCGAAGAATATATATATATATATATATATATATATATATATATATATATATATATATATATATATATATATATACATATATATATATATATATATATATATATATATATATATATATATATATATATATATATATATATTTTTTTTTTTTGAATAAGGTTAAGTTTATTTTGAATACTAACACACTAAGAATTCTGTATTGTACATTTATCTAGCCATATCTAAATGATTGTGTGGAAGTGTGGGGTAATACCTATGTAAGTAACATTTCTCCTCTGTTTATGCTACAGAAAAGAGCAATGAGAGTCATTCATAGAGAACCAGCAAACACAATTATTTATTTCGTCAGGTTTATTGAAAATAGTGGATATAGTTGAAATTCAAACTTTAAAAATAATGTTTAAAGCAAAACATAGATTGTTACCAGAACAGTTACAAAATGTGTTCAGATTGGAGGATGAGGACAACAGACTTAAACTTGATTTCAAACATACTTTTGCAAGGCTAAACATAAAACAAATGTGTATTTCTGTTACAGGTGTAAAATTATGGCATGGACAAAGCAAGGAACTGAAAAGTTGCACAAGTTTGTATCAGCTTAAGAAAATGTTTAAAAAAGAAAAGATAAGTGCCTACAAAAAAGAAGAAGGAGAAAGAGAAAAAATAGATAGAAGAGTGGTATTTTTGTTTGTTTTCTTGTTATAAATATGTGTATAGATAGATTGGTGTTCAGTAAGTCAACGTAATGGTATTAACAGAGAGGGGCAGGTATCATAAGTTTTCTTCTCCCTGCTCCTTTTCTTTCTTACTTCATGGCATTTTGTACATTATTAAGAAGATATACCATGAATGGAATAAATGAAATGTATATATATATATATATATGTATATATATATATATATATATATATGTATATATATATATATATATATATATATGTATATATATATATATATATATATATATATATATATATATATATATATATATATATATATATATATATATATATATATATATATATATATATATAGGTTAGGTTTAGGTCAGGTTAAGGCCAGTTTTAGTTTAGGTTAAGGCGGTTTGGAGGATACTGGTATGTAAAATCCTGCAGAATAAGCAGAAGAAAAGGAAACCAACCTTTATCCTAATCCTGTCCAAACTGGTTTACCTTGTTCTTTTCAGGTGTTTTTATTTTCCAGAGCGGATCATGCTACACCCCCATATCCCATAATATTCACTCATTCATCCTGAAATAAGTAGTAATAGTACAAACACGTCCAGCTACTAAGACCTGGAAAGGTGGAAGAAGGGATTCCATGACACTTTTGAGGTGAACTGGTTTATCTACGTCTGAAAAACCTCATGAAAGAGTCAAAGGTTTGGTGATAATTAGCAGGTTTTTAATTACAAGCTTTTCATTACAGGATTATGTGACATTCTGAAGAGAAAACCGTGAAAAACAACCGTTTCCTGGTGTCATTGAACCAATCACAACTTTACATACTTTACACTTAATACAATTTTGAGAGAGAGCGACCTCTGGTGGGCGTTGGTGGAACTGCACCTGCAGTCTAGTTTAGTTTAGTTTATTTGCACATAAAACAGAACCTGCATAAACAGTAAAAACAATGGTCAAATGAAGCAGGAGAGGTGGAAAACAAAAAGGCTCATGAAAATGCCTCCCCTTTATTAAACAAACATAATATTTAATAACTAACTGAGGGCTCCTATGGGGGGGGTCCCGGGTTGGCCGCCCCCTTCAGAGGGTTGCTATGGACATTTTGGAGCTGCCGTTGACTTCCAGGGGGAGTCAATACGTCCTGGTTTTTGAGGACTACTTCACCAAGTTCGTGGCGCTGTACGCTCTGCCAAACCAGACGGCACACACGGTGGCTCACTGCCTGTTTGAGGACTATGTGCTGGTGCACGGGGTGCCAGAAGTCCTGCATAGCGACCAGGGTCGCCAATTTGAAGCAGAGATAATCCAGAGACTCTGCCAGCTGCTTGGAATAAAGAAGACGCGTACCACTGCCTATAACCCCAAGTCCGATGGCATGGTTGAGCGACATAACAGGACTTTGATTGACCAGCTGGCTAAGATGTTGATTTCCCACGGGGGTGAGTGGGACACGTATGTGAAGCAGGTCGCCTTTGCATATAACACTTCCAAACACACCAGC